>NW_023594290.1:0-14840 GCF_014839805.1 Manduca sexta
AATGCTAATAACTTGTTGATTATTTACCAGATTTAAATACATTTTTCTGTGTTAGAATTTATATGGGATAAATATCGAATAAAGATAAAAAATAAAAATAAGTAATTTTTTTTTTTCATGTTGGTAATGCTGGATGCATTTTATTTTATATTTATCATTGAAGGTGTATGTAGTGATTACGTACCGTAAGTGTCCTGATTAGTCATTTCACCTCAAAACTATCATTGGTTTTCTTAATGACAAATCGCAAAAATATTTAATAGTATTTTTCTTTCTTAGTATTACACCAGCTAAGGAATGTACCAGCGTGACTCAACATATTGCATGATCCTCAATCGGAGGAAATAAACAATACAATACCGATGTTAATGATATTCATTATGGATCCAAATATTGACACTTAGGCTTGAGCTCTTCCAGGGTTGTGCATAACATCACGTCTTTTCCTTTCGCATGAGTAGGCAGTCTTAACATACCTACGTTATACCAGCCATGTTAGCCAATACTTGGAGAGCTTCCTGCCATTAGGTCGCCATACCCTACTCTGGGCTGATGCTAAGAAGAAAACCTAATATCACTACTCTATCCTGGATCCAATCCGAAACCATAGCACGGCAGTCCGCGTACGCAACACCACTAGGCTGTGGTTACTGTGGTTATAGTGTTTCTTAACTTCCTTTGGCTGCCCTAAAGATAAACAGTTAGGTTGGCCAAACATTTTGCCCTGTTACTGCAATATGATTCTGATTATGAAGATGATTCTGGGTTTAAACATATATTCTCAGAAACGTCAAAATTGTGACTAGTAGTTTCGTAACATCATGTACATCAAGAGTAAAAAGATCGTTGAACTTGATATGTTGACTCAATGAGCGACCTCATAATAAAATTTTGAAGAATTCGCACTTGACTAATCTTATAACTATTATAAATTGTAATTACGCCATGATTTCAAAGACATGAGTCGAGGTCTAATGAAGATGCGTAAAGTTCTAATAGTTAATTAACATTTTAGCTATGTGTCCCAGTTTTCTTTAGGGAACCGCTGTTGTTTTCACTGGGAGTAACCTAAGAACGGAATACTGGCGATCTGTGGCCTAGCAACCACGGCGGCCCCAATGGAGAGTAGGGGAAGGATAGGATCTTCTTAGGATGGGTGGAAGCGAAAAGGAGAGCCTCGACGTATTATGAAACCAAGAGTTATTACATTGCATTGTGTGACTAAAGCCCTTCCATTCATGGCCGTGCATTCGGTGTGAAGACCGAGCGCACCTTATAAGTCCCTGTTAGGTGGTTCCCCAATAGTACTGTTGCATTGTCTATATCCTTTACTGGCAAGCTGGGTTTTAAAATTTTATTGATTATTTTATTGGGTATTAAAATTAAATATCTAATTATCCACGGTGACTAACACAGTTTAGTTTAATTTTCCATTTGTGGTTCAGAAAGTTCTGGCAGGGCGGCGGATACGTCACGCGCGCCTTCGGTGCGTAAAATTATAACTTGATTGCATAATAGATGGATACATTATAATCAACACCCTGGAATTGAGATTCGTCCCTCATGCGTTTATCAATATTTGCTAGTTTTTAGCGGACATCATATAGGAATGACTATTGTTAAAAGGTATTCTAGCGATAATAACGGAATCATCACTAATAACTTAGCCTGTGTTATACCAGGCGAGCGCGCCTCGCTTTGAATTCCGTTTACAATCCGCCAGTGTGATAAAAGTCTTAACTTTACCTGACCACGAAGGAACCAAGCCGGCCCTAGTCCCGAGAAGGTCTTAATAACTTCCCCACTATAAGGACGTTCAACTTCCCTAGATGATTATTTTCGTAATATTATACCACAAAACAGGGGAAAAACATTCTAGCAATTTGTAACGCTCTTTGTACTTGGTGATATGGAATAGAAGTACTTTTGTGGTATACAATCGTATTATTGTGGTAATTATTGATATTACTGGAAAAAAACAAGTTAAGCACCTCAAAATTATGATATGAACACATAGGAATATACTAAGTATCAACTGATTTTTCGGTTATAATTTGATTATGATTTATTGAGTAATTTCCTATCGTAAGTATGTTTTTCTATGTAGTTCTGACTTGAACCTATGAAAATATTTTGGGCTCTTACGTATTCAAGTTTATAGACTCATCGCAACATGTGAAAATATCAGGTGTTATACTGATTTCATCTGCGGTTTGTTTATTGTTCCCCGCCAGATGCTCTGCTAAATGTAGATGCAGTATTCGTTATATTCTTACCAACTATTTTTTATTTTATATCAATACCGTATGAGGTTATATCAACTCGTGACATAGCTCCATTCGCCTAGTTTGTTTGTTTGTTTGTTTATTCTTACTACTTCAATAATAAAAAAAAATAACAAAAGTGAATTTTACACGCCCTAATGCCACTATCATTACTCTAAGAGAACTCGACACTGCCACAACATCATACTTTCAGTCAGAAAAATACTAATGCACACGCCACACTCGCACACGCGCTAAACTACAAAATTATCAAAAAATCAGTTTAGTGAAACTAAGTTTTTGGGTGAAAATATTCGTTGTTCACGAATGAATTTGGCACAATGTAAAGACGTACATTTGGCTTTATTTATAAATGAAATATCAAAATAACCCTGTATAATAATAATAATAATAATGTTTATATAGCAGTATTATATGCGATACTATTGTTTGTGAAAACTTTGAAACTATTAAGATTCATAAAAATGCACATGAAAATATAACTGGAGGTTTGCCAAACTTTTGTTAAATTATCAAAGGTTAACAGTAAAACACGTCATAAAATAACCCAATTAGTTAGTTCTACCGGATGGCACGATAGCCAGATCCTTATATGGTGATATTAGTTCTAGTTCTGACGCACACATACTGATCAACCTCGCCGTCTTGTTACTACACGTTGTCAATATTTTCGGCCATTCCCAGAGTTAGCGTACCTACCTTTTTATGGAACTTTATGACGCTTCACATAAGCGTCACTTTTATATAACAAGATATGAAACTTATATTCACAAAGTACCACATGGTAATCTACTGCTCTAGTACTATTTAAAATCTCACTAATACTATAAATAAAAGCGGTGATAGCCTAGTTGTGTGTGAAATGGACTGCTGTGACGAATTTCCGCAAGTTCAAATCTCAAAGACACACTTTGACTTTTCTAAAATTATATGTGTATTCCTTGTGAATTAAGTATTACTTGCTTTAACGGTAAAATAATCCATCGAGAGGAACCTGAAGACCAGAGAAGTTCGTTATAGGATTTTTTATTGTGTGCAAAGTCTACCAATCCGCCCTAGGCCAGCGTGGAAGACTAAGGCCTAATTCCACTCAGTAGTAGAGGAGACCTGTGTCCAGCAATGGGACAGTATATAATGCCGGGCTGCTATTGTTATTATTACAATAGTATAAATGCGCAAGTTTGTGAATATATTTGGATGTTTGGTAAACGCACTAACAGCTCCACGGATTTTTGAATAAAATTTAGCACATGTTAACATGTTTTGGATTGACACATAGACTTTTATCCTAGTACTTTGTTCTAATGGGAAAAAATGATTATTTGAATAGATAGGCTATAGAGAAAATTTTGTAACGAGAAACAAGTCCAAATGGCTATTAAATACTGTGGCTTTAATGCCCTTTACATCAACAACGGAGCTAGCACACTCATGCATCGATGCAGAAAGAGGAAATATACTGACCACTCAGGCCCTACATACTTCCACGATAGCTAGCCTTCGTTATACAAACTACGATTTAACCTAATTGCAAACGGCTCCAAAACATCCGGCGGCTCACGACTTATCGGTCGCAAATACATTATTAATTATTATCGTACACATGCAGTCAATTAGGCCAAGTGTAGTGGTTTTAATAGACGCTACCTTGTCCCCTTTGGTCCTGATGTTATTTATTTATTTAGTGACACACTAACAGTTAATAGACTAAACGTGCTCAATTAAGTTACAGTGTTATGGACGAGTCTATTCACTAACAGGCGTGAAATAGCATTTATATTTATAAATATAAAAACAGTTAAGGAAATTCAACAAAATTAAGTGAGAATTTACATAATAAACATAACTATAAAATAATACCAAATAAATAAAAACACATCCACCATAGAAATCATAAAGTGTTAGGTAAGCATGATGGCAGCATTTTTCTTTGAAAATAAAGAGTGGACCCAAAAAGATATGAACAGAAGAAGACTGCTTTATGTTATTGAAGGTACTGTATCTATGACTGCTTTACGTAAAAAGCCAATATATGAAGTATATTGCAAAATGCCTGTTATAATATTATACCTCATGCGTGGTTACATCACTTAAAACAATGTAAGTTATTGAGTCATTGTTGATGTTTAAATAATATTTATAAAACAAATTAAAGACTTAAAACATTTTTTTACACCAGTTTTACGTATCTTCCAAAATATTTTATTGTAAGTCCTTTCCGCAATTAAGGCAAATGTCTTCGTAATATTTCGGCACATTTTCGCAAAAGGTGGTTTAATATTTTTATATGAGCGATTTGGCAGACGTTATGCGGACAATGACCTCGACTTAGACACGTTAATGATCATACGTGAGAGGCGCCACTAGAAAAGTATTTTCGTCAGCCAATTTTCCTCACTATCTTCTTTTCCATGTATCTAACAGTAAAATTTATGAGTTTTCACGGGATTTTACGTAACTATTTATACTTTAAACTCGTTTCGTAGAATTCTTTAGATCCGTCACATATGATGGAAGCTTCTTAGAATCGTTTGGCGGAACTCTCTAATACCGTGTAAGACTGTGTTTGGTGGGTTTTTCATGCATGTCTAAACAAGCAGTACACCGAGCAGGAATATAATTATAGTGTACATTAAATTATCGATTTATTTAAGTAAATTTTTGTACAGTTTGAGCAGTGCAGCGTCGCGTAAGCGTATTTTGAGTTAAAATACGGTATCACGAGCAGCGGGTACTTGTTAATTTCGAATAGCAAATCGTGTAATCATGGTAACGATAAATTTTCTTTTCCGTACAATTATAGAGAAATATCTCTACACCATAACTTACTCGATACGAATACTATACTATAACTAAAAAATGCCTAGTAACTAATTGCTTACCTGACGTATGCCAACTGTAGCAGTTGCAATATCATTTAATTTATTAATTCCAGTATGTTAGTTGACCCAAAACAACTAAAAATTGATCACAGTAGTTTAATTAATAGTTTAGAAGATAGAGTTTATTTATACGACACTGCGCTTGTTGCCTTGAAAATCGTCACGGTGCAGTGGGTCTCGATTGTATTGTATTTATAATGCATGACTTCTAACACGATATTAAAAATATATTTAAAGTTATCATTGCATAACATATAGTTCATGCATAAACGCAATGCAATGCGACCCGCATATTATAATATTTTAGGTGCACAATGCATATGGGTTCATTTTGATTCATTAGTCAGTTCTAAGAAGATAAAATACGTATTATCTTGTGTCTCGGGGAAGCACGGGTCCCGAACACATCCCGCGTTGCGTGTTGATTATAATTATAAAATAAAGTGTAATGGTTTCAGATGGTGGAGTCAGAGCGGGAAAACCCGAGCTATCTCCTTCCGCCGTCACGTTAAATTGATTTAACCTAAAGATCCTTTCTGCTAAACTCACTCGCAACGGTCTTTTACTCAAAAGCTGATTGAATTAAACGGATGTCGTTAAATAAAGGAATGACACGAATTTGGCTTAGGGTTCATCCATACGTCACATAAATTTAATTTTTACACGAGCATAATTATTTATGAAAGAATTGCACCTATGTGCAATTAGCCTAAATACGCGTGGATTAGATGTTCATGAAGATTTTCATGTGACGATGCCTGAAACCAATGTCAAAACGGCGAAACGTTCATGAACTCACATATGATAACACGAAACGTATCCGACATTTTTTTTTAAATCCATTTTCGAATGGATTAGGTCATGACGGGTGTTGTTCTGCCGAGCGGAACAGGTATTACCTACCGTTCACACCAGGCGTAGTACCTCGTAACCTAACTTGAATGTTGGGCCGAGTAACAAATACACACATACATGTATTATTGGATATGCTCAGGCTCTTTTCGATGAAGAGATACGAAGTCTGGAGATACGAACTCTGAATGCGGCATAAGGGATTGTGAATGCAATCTCTATGTTTTATTTCTATGTATAGTACATTGTACCTAGTAATCTGTTTTGTTTTACTATTTGGTTGAAATGCTCGTCTCTCTTGGCTATTTTGTATTAGACTACGAGACTATTCCGTCCTCACATCCACTATTACATTTCCTGTAAGCCAGCGGCAGTGGCACGCGTTGTAAGACACCGAGCGTTAAAGTTCAGCGAGTCTCTCAACTAATTAGTCTTAACCCGCAATAAAATTAATCAAATAAAAGGATAGGGAGGAGTTGGAAATATATTTTCACTATAAGTTGGATCGTGGAAATAAGACAAGACATTCAAAACTATCGCCAACATTTGTTTTTTAATTAATAGTATTTACATTATTGTTTGTTTCAGGCGAACGTGCCCCGCGTTCACGGCAAAGACACAGAACTATCGTGGCAGCCGCTCCTGGAGCCTGACAGAGAGAAGCAAAAACCACCATTAGCTGGTAAGTTCACCTTTACAATATTAACCAGACGACTCGCAAGTCGTCAGGATCACCAGAATATGAAATAATTACGCACGACTATGAAAAAATTGTCAATGCCTCCCTTAGTGATAAAGATTGTAGTTTTGGTCTTCGACATTGTGATCACAGAACGATACGGGTAATAAGATTACATAGTGAAGCTGCCACTTCATCTTAATTTTCTGTGTAACCGTTGTACTATATCCAGTCCACCTTCTGTTACACTGTGGTCTCTTAACTTTCAATAGATGTAAAAGTTTAGCAATTTCACATGATCTAATAAAAGGTAATTAGTATTCTAACAAATCTTCGTTTTATATTTTTTCCTTTGTTTTAGTCCCAGGAGGCTTCTATCTGATATTGTATATTGCCATAATAACTTCCTTCACAATTAACGTTTCCAATGAATATTATTATGGTTCACCAGGGCCAGAGATCGATGACTTGGACGACGAAGTGCACAATCCATCCGGCCCATACCCTGGCATCGATGAAGGACTTCTGGATATCGATGGAAGCAAGCCGGATCACCCGATTGGTAAGAAATCTCCATTACCCATTTATCTATGTCATGAATGAAACAACGTAGAAAGTATGAGTGGACTGATTTTATAAAGGAAGCTATGCGATCATGTAGATTCGTTGATGAGTAATACAAATACATCATCTCATTCTACCTATTTTTACCTTTCCCACGCCGCCGTACGGTCAGGCGCAACACACTATTTAAAATTAGCTTGGTGTTTTACAACCAGCTGTTTACCTATGGAGCGAACCTTCGCAAAATTTGCTCTACTTGAAATTTGAACCTATTACACCCCAGTCCATAGCACGTGTTGCCATTATACCAGGGTGGCGACAGACTGCTATACTGCATAATAATGAACGAATTATCACAAGACTCGCGCTGTTTTTCAATGACTGCCAAGTTATTGCTTATGTCATCGACCTTGACTGCCTTCGTTTATTTATCTCCGCAAGCACATTAAAAACTTGTTTTATGTACATTCATTGTTGAGATATCACAAATCAAGTGGATAAGAAATAGAGCTAAGAGGGTACTGGATATATTTTGTTCCCGAGACGGTTTATGTAGAGACAGTATATATAGTGAAAAACCGCCATAATATTTCAGCTCCAATTTTTACTGTATATAGCGTAATTTCTGCGTAATTTAAGACTACACCTTATGTCAGGGTGAGCGCAGTGGACTGACGCAGTACTTTCTAAATTAAAGGTCTGTGCAGCTGTTTAATCGCGGGTAAGGCTTACGATCAAGCAAGCGCGACGCTCGGCTCGTCATTCAATTGAAATAAATCTAGTAAAGATGAACAGTTTGCCCGCACACGCCATATCTCACTCACATATACTCGTATTGCGACATATACCACGCTCTGGCTTTAGTCACATTATATTTGGACTACATTTTTAATACGATAATAATGTTCTATACCAGGAAAAAAATATGATTTTAATCTCCAGTTGCTAGACTTATTGCATATTCGCAAATATTTTACAATTTTATTATTAGGAAGGCGTGATATCGATCGTTATGTTATTATTTACACATTATCTGGTCATCTGTCACATTACTAGATATATAGCACGCTTGGACAAGAGAACCTGATCGTTATTAACTAAGAATATGTTATGAAAAAGGTTGTTTAATATTATCTCATTCAAGCCGAGTTTAATAAAGAAATAAACCGACTTAATAGGTTAGTTATTAACGAGGATCTAGTTGTAACTCTTGCTTGGTATTTCACTTTAATTACACTGGAGTTACTACTAGGTAACAGGTAGACGTTCGACAGCACAGTTGGGAATAGGACTGACTGCCGAAAAGAACGCCCGCTGGTTCGAAACCCAGGGCATCTGGAAACACACCTCTGACTTTTCTTATTTACGTTTGTATTGCTTGTCAATTATAATCGCTCGCTTAAACGGTGAAGGAAAACATTACGAGGAAACCCTATAGAAATAAGAAACTTCAAGGATTTCAAAGGTATGTGAAGTATGGTAACCCGCACTAGGGTAGCATTGTTGACTAAGGCCTATGACCAGTTACAGAAAAAGCATCAAGCAGCGGGCCAGTACCTATATATAATACAGGGCTGGTACATTATATTGCCATTAGGTGCAGATTGCAATAGCCATTGCTCGGAAAAAAAAACAGCAAAAACCTTGCTCCGTCATAGTTTTAACAGTTTGATTAGTTGATGGACGGACAAAAATCTCACGCTCGGTTGAATAAGCCAAATAAGAAAGTTAAGTACACATATTACAGACCTATACCTATCGGGCTAGCTTTTTAGCATACCGTATCTTTATTCTATGCTATTGACAACAACTCTAGAATCTATATACCGTTAAGTACACCCAAATTTAAAAAACCCTTTATAAATTGTAGGTCTATGTATTCTCTCTTGTTAAAAAATTTTTGAATATATTTAAAAACACTATATAATAGCGTCATTCGATATAGATATCAAAGATGATTGGTGATAACGATGACATCTAGTGCCATTCTTCAATAAAGGCCAAACACGTTGATCTTGAACGTAAAAATTCTTTACGAAATCTCGAAGTTTAGTATTTATGACAGCGGAAATCATCGACGAGGAAAGATGCGAATGTAGAACAAAGGCACAGTCATCCATTGTTTTGGACAATTACATGCAAATTATGATAAAACCTGTAGGTACACACGAAGGCCGTATGATAGCGCAGTTGATAATAATTGTGGTCAATGAACATTATACTTTTGGAACATTATCAGTGCGGTCGCTACCACGGAATTTGATAAATAATTATTCTGAGGTATAATGTTAAGGGTTAAATAGATATTGCCAGAACTTTCTCAAATTAAATGTGCTATGGAACATTTATCTTTGATAGAATAGTAGCCTATCTACCGTTCTTAGCGAGATTATATGATACGTCGGCACTTAAAACTGTTCATTCAAATATTCAATATACATTAGTCTATAATTTTTCAAGTTTTTTTTCCTTTGGACGTGTCGAATAACTGTAGTATAGATACGAGTTCGTTGAACTTGGCCGAATCAACGTCAAGGAAACTTCCTGACACGTTGATATACTAATATTTTAAATAACCAAGAGCTACATATTCGTTAGCATGAGAACAGAATAACGTGATGTTATTTGAATTTGTATGACCGCCGTCTGAGAATTGTTTATTTAGTATTCATTATGTAAATCTAAATGCCACAATAAGACATACAATGTTATAAAGGTTTTTAATTCTTAATTTGGCAGTTTATGATTTATAATATCTTTACGGCTTGTTTCAAACATTCAACTATTATTTTACTTAAATATCTTTGAAATATACCGAAGATTCTCTTTTTCTGTACTATTATTCATTCATGTCACACCTTGGTAGAAAAAGATACACTGTTCGAGGATTTGCAATATTTCTCTATCACTAAAAATAAATTCATAGTGCAGAAAATTACATAAACATAATCCTAAGTAGATATTTACCTACATAATATATGAATTAAGATAACGTGCAATCTAACAACCCATTCATTGTGTTTGAAACATATGAAGCCTGAACAAACAAAGCTTAATAAAGATAGCAACAATTATGCCGAGCAAACATTTATTTTGTCACATCATCGATTACAGGTGTGTGAAGTCTACCAATCCGCACTAGGCCAGCGTGGTGGACTAAGGCCTAATCCCTCTCATTAGTAGAGGAGGCCCGTGCTCAGTAGTGGGCAAGTATATAATACAGGGCTGATATTATTTATTTATATTATATCATCGATTATAATGGAAGCTCAATTCCATACCCCTTCCATTCCGCATTCCCCCATTAAAATATCGGTGGCGTACTATCTCTTCTTATAGTGTTTTTTTTTATTTATACGGGGACGGCTAAGTGACCGCCACTCTTGTAATTTTAAATTATTCGTTATCTACTCTTTCATGTGCGGTATATGGAGTGGGTTCCAATAGAATGTCGACTGACGAGAGACTACCCTCGACAGTCGACACAATTATGCCGGCCTGTTTGAACCGGATATACATGGGCTGATCCGGAACGCGACACACTTACGTGGGCGATTATGGTGGGTTTTAACATCTTGTGTATGGTGGTCGCTATACTGGTGGATATAAAATATATCCTAACACCAGAAAGTGCGATGTTTATAAACAGCAGTGGCCACTTGTCATTAGGCAACTTGTTTATTTACACGTACTTAGTTGCTTCAATGATCTCGTGGCAAAGATCTTAGCATTTCCCAAGCGGGGCAATTAAGATTGATCTATTTATAACAAGAAAATAAAGTCAACAGTTAGAAACCAGGCAGTCTGCAGTACATAAATTTTGTCACCAATTGAAACATTGTAAATCATGCCCCAAACTGCCGAATCGTAAACCACTACCAAAGCTGTAATGTATTGATTCCAGGTGGAGAAGATGACAAGTATCCGGCCAGCGAAGATGGGTTGACGCACGAAGACGGCGCCCACACCGACGACGGTAAATGGCTCGCATCGTCGGGCGATGAAATCGACTATCCTTACGGTGAATGGTCCACGGCCCATAACACGCCTCACACCTTCCACGGTTAAGTAACGCTCTGCACCTATATACAGGGTACTTCATCACAAATCACTGGATAATTGAAAGGCAAAGTGAAAGCGTTTATAGGAAGCCTTGAAAGGCGTAGTAATTTTGGGTTATTAGCCTTAGAGAGACTGACGGAAAAAAAAAATTGCGTTATAAAATAAAAGAAATACTTGTTTCTCTTGTTTCCTGCTATCATTAGAGTTTAACCCCTGATGTCGATGTTTGTCAAGTACTGACGAATAGTCACGAATACGAGTGTAAACAGCTTAAATTGGTGTATTCGTTACTCATAATAATTCATAGTCCCAATGTATTTGTGCATATTATTCGCCAATAGTTTAAATGAGGCATTAGACTATTCGGATTAGTCACTGAGCAGCGCATTTCAAATGTTAAAGCCGGGCAAAGTATTTAGAAGTCATTCCATAGTTGGAATGATATTACTTATGTCTCTAAGAATTTTAAAATAACTTACAATGTCCAATATCTTCAGAAATAGCGCTCCTTAAATTAAAAGTATTTATTTACGTACACAGTTCATAAACAGTAAATAATCTTCAATTACTAGTATAATTTGAAGGAATTTGTTTATGACCAACTGCGCAGCGTACCCAAAACTATGGAGAGCACTAATTCGATTAATGTTAATGACTTGATTTCCAATATTTTGTTAATTTATAGCGTTATCTATTAAATGCCATCCTTTGCGTTTTACAAAGTAAAACTTTATTATCATACAGAATAGATGCTCTAAATATAAAAGAACGCACCTTAGTCCCGATAATTAGCGTCAAGTTCGCACATGCAAGCGTAGATAGCGAATAATTTAAAATTACAAGAGTGGCGTGTGGTCACTCGTCATTCGTCCCATCAGATATTACGACTCATAAACATAATGGCTAGTAATTTTATTTCAACGTCCTTCAAATAGAAACACAATACATATTGCGCACTGTGGTGGCGCTTGGTGGCAGAAATATATTGTTTTTACTTTGGATATCTATCCATCTTTAAAATCTTGTAAGCAAATATACCAGGTTATTTGCAACTGTGTCATAAATAATATTGTCCTAAAGGTGCGAGGTTTAAGATCTAAATACACGCATTGAAGTAAATACAAAAAAAATACACGACGAATTGATAAACTCCTTTTTTTGAAGTCGGTTAAAATGTAGAAACAACAGTTGCAAATGGCTTTAAACTTTGAAGTACCTTGTATATAGCTTGATGAGTACATTCATTTCTGATTGGCATTGCTTTATTTTCCCCTGCAATTAAACTAAACATTGATTTTGGAATGCGTCACAGGAATAATTTAGAATTTTGTATTTTTTTATTCTTATAACGTAAGCGGGCAAAAAGTTCACTCAGTCAAGTGAGTTTTGGTGGCTTTGTTTAAGAATAAACGAAAACTGAATTACAGCGAAACAAAATGGATCAAAATTTGCATGTTTCGAAGCTTTGCACATAAAATTATACGCTTAAATCCCTCCCTGACGTTCCTTTTCATTATCACTCATACATTTTGTAATTATAGATGGGGGCAAAGCAGTCGGGTCTCATGGTAAGTCATAACCACCGCCTATAAACAGCAAAGGAATAATGGTCGATTGTCTTTAAATGCTAAAATATGGGCTGCTTTATTAATTCAAAATTATTTCAGATGGCGTCAACGGGCTCGGCAACAGATTTGGAGACGACAGGCCCATCTCACCCATGCCCGGGGTACGTATTTTACATATAGGTTACATAGTGTTACCCTACGATAAGACGCAAGTACGTAATGACGTCCCCCGAGGCAATGCTTATGCGCTCGATCTCCATACTAAATACACGCCCATGCACGGGACGATATTTATCGCTCATGATTGTAAGTATAGATTGAGGCCTATGATGGACTCGAAAACATTTCCCTTCCTTTCCTGCTCCGCCCATCCTAAGATGTTCCCTTCTCCTTCATCAACTTTTCCATCCTATTTTCCTCCTCCAACTTTTTCCAGGGTTTTTTAGTCGCTAAGCCGGGGGATTCTAGTATTCCATTCGCTTTTTCCCCTGGTGATGACTGCGGGGTCTGTATCTATAAAAAAAAATGTCTGATACGGCAAAGGGCTCATCTCGTTTCAAGAGAAATACTCTTGGTCTGTAGGCCTACTAATTGTTAATTTATCTAATCCTAAATAAATTTAACTGCAATGATTGAATTCCATTTTAGATTACGCCGAACATGAACACATACCAACAGAAGAAGAATCTTGCCCAGGGCATGATGGACCTGGCGCTGTTGTCTGCCAACGCAAACCAGCTGCGCTACGTTCTGGAATCATCCACCAACCACCCGTACTACTACTCCAGTGTGACGTTCATCTCTCTCAGCATTATCCTACAGGTACCTATGTTCTACGAAGTTAGGCAATGTTGTGAATTATGATGCTATAATTTCACCCTGACGTCGTATAGTGGTTAATTCTGCTTCTGGTGTTTATAATGCGGCCCAAATATACCGTCGTATTTAATTATGTCTGATGTCCTTCAACTTGCTTGAAAATGTGTCTGGCGCTAAGTTCACATTGGAAGGAACTTCATTGAAATGAATTCAGTAGTTTTTACGAGATACGAACAATTTATCCGACTCGTTAGTTATAGTCATTTACATAATGTATAATTTTCAGATCGCCGTCGGTGTTGGCCTAATCATGAACAGCCAGTACGACGTCAACGAAAAGGATGACATCCACAAAGCGGACAAAATAAATAACATGACAGTGCTGGGCGTGTTCCTGGTCACCATCGTTAATGTGTTCATCACGTCGTTCAGCGTGGCCACGCCGGCCGTGGCCCCCACCTAGCGGCCTCGCGTCCACTCCGCGACATCTAGCGACAACAAACTCTAACTTTATATAAGTGAAGTTTTAGTAATGTTCCTATAGAGGTCTATTTAAGCTGTTTTCGTCTTGTATCTCAATTGTAATGTTTTTTAAAAGTATTTGTACACCAAACCAGTATACGGCTGTGTCAGTCCGTGTATTATGATTCTTAAATGTTCATGTCTACTTACTACCATTATAGCTGGCACAAAGATGTGCTTGTTATTAGTACAGTAGGTACTATTTGTGTGTTCCACATTATGTGACAATACTCAATAGTAAAAGCATTGGATGCGTAGCAATTTTGACTGTATATTAGGCAATATTATAAGGTATTGGATGCGTAAAAAGATTGATTGTCCGTAAGGCAATATTATGAGACTGAACATGTGACGCGCACAGTAATGACCGCAGTACTTTTAGTTCATATTATAAAGTTTCACATAATGTGGAGTTGATTTAGTATAAGTTGTCGTTGGATTTTAACCAGTCTTAGAATCTCTGTAGTATATCAAGACTGACGGCTCAACTACCAACGAATATAACGTCTAGGCCAGAGGCGGCTTTACCTATTGTGCAGGGTGTGAGCTGCACACGGGCGCAGTATGTCAGGGGGGCGCTACACACGACACCTTCAGAGACCAGCGT
>NW_023594291.1:0-14832 GCF_014839805.1 Manduca sexta
ACCGTGCTGTGCCTCTAATTGAATACGCTGCGACGTGTCAATGTCGATTGTCGATAGTTTTTTTTTTAGTTCGGTATTGAGATATCGTTAGAAATGTTTAAGGACACTGGGCAGGTAACATGTTCATTTATTTATGTTTTGCTTTATTATAAAAAACAAAAATGTTGTAAAATATAATTGTATAAAGACTTATATACCCACACTCTAAAGAAATTAGATAGCATGATAATTATGTGGTGTTTATACAAAGATTAAAAAAAATAAACAACGTATGTACGAGATTTTTACAAAATTCAATACTTTTATTAAGAGGATTAAAACCGTCAAATCACAAATAACAAAATCAATACAGTCAAATACTTCAATATTGAATTGGCCGTCGTGTTTACGTAGTATAAATCAAAGGTCTCCCACAAACATTACATTAAAAATCTCAAATTTTATCGATAAGCAGAAATAATACGTTCGACGTGGCAACAGCGCTAAACGTTCCAAGAACGGCAGTCCGCGCGAGTGATTTGCGCCACCCGCCGCCGCGCGGTCGCGCCGTGCTAGGGACGTACCGCAAACACTACACTTTTTATCGACTACCTAAACTTTATTTATTTTCTCAATGCACTAAATACGGAGATAGAATTGTGTGAGAATGCGAGACTCTTTGTTTAGGGCTAGGGCTTAATGATTAGCAAGTAAATGAAAACGTTATTTATTCAGTAGTGACAGGATTATAGAATCGTTTCAAATCATATATAATAATATGTAGTACTTTATTGTTTTATTACAATGTAGGCGTTTAATGCTACACCATATGCCGATTTCATTCTGGTCAAATCGGCTTCAGCACTTGACAGAAATAAAGTAGACCGTGTAGCCTTATTTAGATCATTCTTTTCAAGACAGTCCGACCGCATCAAGTCCAATAAGTCTAAGACCCTTCAACCCCCCCTAGATAATGAAACAGCCGCTGCTCATTACGGCCAGTAATGGACCCTCGCTAATAACCAAGCTCGGAGGCCGCGGCAGGACAAACAAAGGCTCGCGAGCGGCGCCGCTCGCGTCGTCCGTGGCGACGGCCGCGGATCGATACCTACAGATCTCAGCCTACGCGCCCGCTAGCCGGCCATTTGCCTACCTCGACGCCTCCGCCGTGTGTACATAACCCACCCCACCTCCCCGATACACCCCGCAGATTACCGCCTACAAAGCAAACTTCATTGGTACGTGTATGCAATATGGGTAAGGAGCAGGCCCGAATTGCCCGTCCGTTCAGATTGCTTTGATATCTAAGCCGGGGCCTGTATGTAGGCCAGTGCATCTTGCCGTGTGTATTTCAAACGGCCGGCCAATAGCGTTAATTACCCTAACTGCACCACCGGCCGTCTTAGAGACGGATTCTCTTTGGCTGGGTCTTGTTTATTTACGTCATGAGAGATTGGTGATGACGTGCAAATTCTCAGCGGTTCTAAAGACGGGGCTAAGCGCTGAATGTATGAAAAACAAAAGAAGCCCGACGGAACTAAAAGCGCTGCCAACGTATGAACTCAATTACAGCGTTCCGCTGGTGCCTTTTGATTCCTGCTCGAATCTCGCTGTCGAACGGCGGTGGGAAAAATTTTAACCGACGTACTTACCCCGAGGGTTGTTAACGGTGATCGGGAGGTTCTGTAGGACGAAGCTCTGCTAGGTAGTAGAATATTACGAGTCTAGATTATCGTTACACGTATATTTTATCTAAAAGTACGTCATTTTCACCTTAAATTATATAAAATGAAAATCTTATTAAGAAACCTATTCACCAATTGGAACACTTTACCAAGGTTGGTCAATGATGCGGAATGACGGGCATCGCAGTGTCTTATCATCGTTCAATGTCGATGTCGTATGTCATCGTTGAATATGTTTAATTAGTAATTACAAAATATCATACACAAAAAGAAGAAGCATATAACTTCATTAATATAAAATTATAAAAAACATTCAAAAATTTCGCGTCCACGAAAAAATTCAATTCATTAACAATAACACACCTAAACAAAACTTAATCATACAATTTCGCTTCCAACAAAAAATCTTATTCATTAAATATCATTGCAGCTAGACAAAACTCAAACCAGTCAAACAACATCGCATCCAAACGACACTCAAACTCTACAAACAATTGCATCCACTAACAAATTATATGTGATCATAAACATAGTGGATGAAAGTTTTCAATTGAAATCGTGGATGAGACGTAAATCGGCCAAGTGCAGTAACTCAACGAACTCCGCACTCCCTCCGCCTCCGTCCCCGGTCCTCCGTTCGAAAGAGGGAAAGTTCACATTTGCATATTGGCCTTCGCGTCGCAAACTTTGTGCCAAACTTTGTTTGAATTGTGCGTCTACGAATGTTGCCAAGTTGTGAGTTAAGGTTTTTTATTCTTGAATATATTGGAATGGGATATGGTTTGACGTATAAATTGAAGTATTTTTTGGTAATTGAAGAATGCTGAGTGTGAAGCATCATTGTCTCTTTCATTTATTGGCAGCGTATATGGTCCGTAATCAGGATACCCTTGGTATGAATCGCAAGTCGGACACACTGGCATTTTCAATACGAACTCCGGGATGAGATACTCCGGAGCGAGAGTAGATTTTAAGCAAATCTTGTGCAAAAAAAAACTGCAACACGCATAAAAAAGCGTTTTCTACTCGACATTGGAAAAGTAATGGCAGTTAATAAAAGAAGAAAATTATAATGAAAGGAGAACTTCAAACATCCTCTGGGTGCAAAGTCCAAATTAACTTCACTAACAAAATATAATGTTTGCGGAATAATATAAGATGTTCTAATTAAACCGCTCCTTTATCAAATGACATGAAAAGCGTATCTCCAATGACAAATTCAGACTACCTACCAAAAAATATATTAGAAATCAGATTTTACCGTATGAGACTTTGTTGGCTCGAGGCACAAACAAAAAACGCCAGACTTATACTTTTTTAAACACACGGATAAGTTTGATTAAAATCCGAGGTGCCGTTTCATATCTCCGCGGTGCGCGGCATCACACATAACAGAGGTCAACTTACAATGGTCCTTGTAGAATGTTTAAAAGTTTTCACGCGACTGGGGTTACCACGCGGTGGAAATTACTAAAAGAACCCTAAAATTCACACATATTTTTTGTTGTGCTAATTTTGTGAAACTATGTTTTTTACATAAGAGCCAACTTGAAATTTGTATTTCAAGTTCGTCATATTGCAATCTTCGTATAATTGATTAAATAGAATAAAAGTTTGAAATGTATGGTACAATCTAAGAACTTCAATAAAAGAGTTCTAAGTAACTAACTATACTGTTTAATGTCTTTGTACGCACTACAGTACATGGAATTTGCATACAAACGTAGTATTCTACGAGCTGTTCCTATATTAGCTGTACCATCCGATCCCAAGCACTTTTTCCGAACTATCGCGAAAATAGAACAATCAAAACAAAGTTGTATTTGATATAATTACAAATGACTTATTTTGTTGGGTTAATTCTCGAATTCGGATTGAAGATTGAGATTGGGATCGTTTATTGAAAACGGCTGTTAATCAATTTTACGCGCTATTATCCAATGTTATCTTACTAATATTATAAATGCGAAAGATTATGAAAATGTTTTCAATGTTTGTTAGAACTAAACACATAAGCAGCTGAACGAATTTCGATGATATTTGGCACACGGATAGACCATGTCCTAGAATACGATACTTTTCATCCCAGTAATTTGCTTTAATGTTAATTAATGGATTTTTCCAATAGATGCCGTAGATGGCTCGAACTTCACGTAGGGAAAGCCGTGACGAAAAATTAGTATGCTATATATATTTCTGCGCGAATTTGAGTTATAAATACCAAATATAATATAAAACAAAAACCTCATGATTGAAAAATATGTTTGTAATTTCCATCTCAATAAATGATCATGAACAAAACAGATTAAAATGCACGGTGAACGGAAAATATTAAAACTGACAGAATTTTAAGTGAACGCTACAAATTCCACCATACAATCAGTCGGAATCGTTTTAATGATGAAATGTAGAAAACATCACTTAATTTTTTAAAGCTCCGTTAATTTTGTAGACAGTTGTAAATGCTATCACGGTTTCAGATGCAGACTTGTGAATTTACAGTAAAGAGTAAAATAGGGTAAGGCTGTTGAAAGTTGCCATAGTCAAACGTTCTGCTGAAGAGGACATAAACAATACGCGAGGACCTTTTCCCGTTAAAAGAGACAAAGTTTATTATTTCATAAGTCATTGCACGTACTAAAATCAAAACAAAACCACACAAATGCTATAAATCAACGCGAAACGTTAACAGGTCGCCGACGCGTAATAAAACGAAAGTAATATAAATATAAACAATAAAGAAGTGAATGAAATGAGTACGAGAGTTGAATCTGAATGAACAGCGGCGGCCGAGCCGCGCCGCGGACGCCAATCGACGCGTCTCTACGAATATTTCAACGTATTTCAATAAACGCGCGACATCTTTAATCTAGGGATCGGGTAGGAGCATAAATCTTGCAGGTCCGGGCGAGTTTTGAATCATTTAACGCGAGGCAGGCGAGGCACGAGGCAGCACCGCGACTTCCGTCCGACACGTGCTCACTGGCCCCCGCCCCGCGCGCCGCCCGCGCCCCCACTGCGAGTCTGTCTTGTCGAGACAAAGGGGCGTTAGTGCTGCCACACTGTCTGTTATATCGATGAAGAGCATTGTTTATTTTTATTTATTAGGTTGTTTGGTATGTTTATACGCATTAGCGTATTGTAAGTAATGTGCAGTAGCATTTCAAATCTACAGTGATTTGGTGTAGAAAACAGAGAATTGATAAGTATCATAGATAATAGGTATCTACACTGAGTGTTTGGCTTCATTCTATATAAAATGTTAATACTATTGCGAAGAGGTAACTTTCGTGAAAATCTGGCAAAGGTTGTTTATTGTCTAATTAACAACCTAAAGCTAAGTGATGGATATTAATTCTCATACTTGGAGGAAAGTATGTATGAGATAGGCTCTCTACTACGGTGTTAAACTACTTTCAAAATCTCGTAGGCTTAGTTCTAAACAAACGTCATTTGAATCAATTAAAAAATATCGACACGTTCGACAAGACCGTCCCAAGCGCATCCCTCCAGCACGACGTCCGAGCCGCCTCTAATTTGAATTCACGGAGACTCCGCGACGCGTCGGCCGCGCCGGCCGCGCCCGACTTAATGAATCGCGAGGGGTGTGGGTCGGCTCGCCCAGGGTGGCAGGGGGCGATCGGACGGCCGCATCCTCCGCGCGGATAAGTGACGCCCGTGTGCCTCTGTACATAAGCCGTGCCTATGTATTCGCCTCTCGGGTACATAGTGGCCGGCCTGTACCTACGTAACGCTCGCCAAATTTATGTCCCGCACATGTCTAGAGACCGCGGCGTACCTTTAGAGGGATTTTGCGTGTTTACGTTCAAACCGGACGCCAAAGATATTTGTGACGGAATTTCACTCGGACCCCTTATTGATGCGAGTGGGGAAGTTAATCCCTTCATGTCATAATGGCTCGCGTGTTATGCTATGCTCAATTATGACAGAAAATATATGTGGAAAATTTGATAAGGCAGACAAGCTGACTCAGAATAGCCTGTCTGGCGCAAAGCGATGCACGAATCAAATTATGAAATCATAGAGCAATCAATCACGAGCATAAGCCAAATTTAGACTAAATTGAGTTTTAAAAACTTTCCTGACACTGGCCATTTTTAATTTCAACATGATTTCTATCTCAGGCAATGAAACTAAATTCATCCAAAATTTTTAATCATAAATATTAACCAAAGAATAACACGATTTTTTCATAAAAAGTACCTACCCATTAAACTGAAACACGATCAATCATAAAAAAAAACAAAACTCCACATCCTCGTCCCGACGAAATAGAAGCGTTTAAAAGACAGTTAAAGTCGTCAGTGGAGGTTAATCGAGGCGAATGGTTTTGCATAAAATAATGCAAATGGCCCATCGGCGGGCAACGGACAGCGCGCAGCGGGCAGAGAAGTTGTTGCCCGGGCGACACACGACTGCTTTGTCCGAATTCAAGTTGACGGCAAACAAAAACTTGCTAATGGGCAATTATGCAAATGGAACTGCTCGCGATGACCAATCAAAACGCAGTAAATTATTCGCGGAGATACGTATTTGCCCGGGCCACTTCTCTCCCGTTTATATCGATGGGACGTCGTCGAAAGGTGTCTTTTTTATGGAAATGCGATTAGATCATGCAATTTTGCATTTGCTCTTTAAATACTTATTATTCTTTGATTTATTACAGTTGGCGTTGTTGCATTCTCTAATAAGCTTTACGTGTTTTTATGTTTATTTCAGAAACTTGGGATATCTCATTGTATTTTTTGTAAACTGTCAACTAGGATATAGAACTTTAAGCCGTTAACATTATTCCATAAAACTTTCTGATTTATAAACATATCATGGACTTGCATTATCACGCATTGTGTTATTGGAAGACGAAAATATGCCAAATATTAATTTTTTTTCTTACCTGAAGTGGCTTGAATAGGTTGTTTTACATGTGGAAAAAAGGACCATGAAATATAACATTTATTGTTGAAAGTCTAATTTTTTCCAAAAAACAAAAATGGCGAATTTCTTCTAGCACTATATATTTTTTATAAAAGGTGAAGGCATTTATTCACCATCACTCGTTTACTTCTTTAAAAAAGAATCAAGTCACATTAACAGCTTACGCCATTAAATTCTTTTTTAAATAATCCAACGTAGTGACCATACCCAGTGGCATGACAAAAGACTGGATATATAACTGCGCAAACAATAATAATCCACGAAATTTTCGATCAAACATTGTCTTCCACCCTTAATACATAATGTCCAAATTATCTAGCGGGGGCAGGGATCCATGAAAGAGTCCCGTGGGTTCTGCGTCTCGCGCACATCGGTTAATGTGTATGAGTCTGGGTTTCTACGGATAATATTTTTTTCGGTTTCAGTGTACTTTTTTTTTAAGTAGCAGTTTTAGTTGCATTTGTGCTGTTGGTTATTTAAAATTGTGGAGATATTTTTTCTGGTCGTAAGAGCAATGAAAATTATTGTCATAACCGAACTGGAATTAATTGGTTAAAGCATGTTATAAGTAGGGACATTTCCTATTGCAAAATTGAAAATTTCCTATTGAAAATGCAAAAGCCATTAGCTAAATTAATTCAACCCTTTGAAACATTCCTTTTATTTTTTAACTCATAACTTAACATTTAAAAAAAAATACCAACTAATGAATCCACATATATGTCAAAACCTTGTCCGCAATTTATCTAACGAGTGGTAACTTCGCTCGGCGTGTTCGCCGTCGGACTTCGGCCATTATTATCGATAATCACGCGATATCGAGTGACGACGTGCGTGCAGCACTAATTCATATAGAATCGAAGCGGGAATTGCGTGGAAAACGGCGAAAGGAGAATTAGTTTGATAAAAATTATGATCGATTTGGTCAGAATTAAATAATATTTTCGTCAATTGGATGCATTGATAGCTTTCCCAACTGAAGCTACAAGCACATGCCTATTGTAAATAATCTCTCGGATTTTGTCGCGATTTTTTCTATTATCGTTTTCTACCAACGTTTCGTTAAAGACTGTAGCCTTTATGGTCACGGAGGGGAGCCGGCGCTTCCAAAATACGAGAGATAGTTTTATTTCTATTCTGACATTCGAGTAAAAATAAGCCAATCATTTAATTTTGTATGTAAAAGTTCCTATATTGGCATACTCAGTAAAAACAATATTTATATTGTATTCAGTTTCTAAAGCAAATATTGTTTCTAATATAACACCTGGTTCTTACTGGAAATTAAAAAAAATAAATAAAAATAAAGTGTTTGAAAACCGATACATTTTCGTAGTAACATTTAAAATGTTCATGAATATGTTTCTCGAAAAAGAGGTGTAAAGCAAATATTTCTTATACATTATCTTTTGGCTCCGGCTTATGTATTTAGTCTAAACTTGATAGATTTTAAAATTTCCTGAAACGGTGATAATAATGATGAAATAAATTTAATTAACCACCCTATTTTTCATATTATTAGCAACTAGCTTTTGCCCGCGGCTCCGCCCGCGTTATAAAGTTTTTCGGGCTAAAGTTTTCCGTTATAAAAGTCACGCTATATATTTTCCCGGAAGCCTGTGTTCTTCCCAGGGTCTCAAACTGTCTCCATACCAAATTTTATCCTAATACGTTCGGGAAGACCGATGCAGTGGGGGACTTTGTTTTATGATATATTTTTGTAGAACTTTTTAAGAGGAACAATCCCGTCATACATTTTGTTGCATAACTTTAACCGTTTACGCAGCGCACGCAACAGAAGCTCTCAAAACTAATAAATTGTCCCTGTTTTTGCATCATGTTTCATTACTGCTCCGCTCCTATTGGTCATAGCGTGACGATATATATAGCCTATAGCATTCCAGGAACAAAGGGCTGTCCAACACAAAAGAATTATTCAGTTCAAACTCCTAGTTTCTGAGATTAGCCATTACTGCTCTGCTCCTATTAGTCATAGCGTGATGATATATAGCCTATAGCACTCCACGAACAAAAGGCTATCCAACGCAAAAAGAATTTTTCAGTTCGGACCGGTAGTTCCTGAGATTAGGCATTACTGCTCCGCTCCTATTGGGTATAGCGTGATGATATATAGCCTATAGCACTCCACGAACAAAGGGCTATCCAACGCAAAAAGAATTTTTCAGTTTGAACCGGTAGTTCCTGAGATTAGCGCGTTCAAACAAACAAACAAACAAACAAACTCTTCAGCTTTATATAATAGTATAGATTGAAAACTTCAGATTAGAGTATCCCATAATTTTTACTATGACAGCTATTGACAATGTGAGACCATGAGCATTACACACTTTTAGGCGCATAAATTTAGAATCTTGTGTCTGTTTAGGATTTAACAATGATATGTATTTTTTTATTGCTTTGAATCACTAGACAAGCTTGTCGCTCGTCGAGACACTAGAAACACCGTCTATCCAACACCTTAAATTACAAAATATTGTTTGGTATTCCACTGCGCTCGCCATCCTGAGACATGAGATGTTAAGTCTTATTAGCCTTCATGGTCCCCCCCGTGACCATGAAGGCTGCAAAGTTCTTCGAAACGTCGGGAGAAAATAAAACACTAATTACCGCGATAGAATCCGAAAATTAGTTTAATTTCAATGTCTAACATTCGCGTAAACATAAGAAATCATTAAGTCTTATTATGTCCAGTAGTTACACTGGCTACAATGCCCTTGAAACCGGAACACAACAGTGACTATACATTGCTTCTTGCGGGGGTAAAGACCTACCACCAGTATTTTTCATAACTTATAATTGTGACATAAATAAATACTTTGAAAAAATATTATATTATACTTTTAAAATTGTACTTTTGCATACCATCCTCTGGTAAAATATGGTTGCTCTAAAGAATCTCATGTATGGTAGTCTGTTTTACCCAGATTTGCAAAATAAATACATCTTTATCTTGTCCAAGTTTATCCCCTGACAACACTAAAGAGAAGCCAAGCTCGGTACATTCACATTATCTCATGTTATATTTAATTTATATCTGTCTGTTGAACGAATTTTACATTAATTAATCATTTTGTATGTATAGAATCTGACAAAAGTTTGATTTTGCCTTGACATCTATCTGGAACTTATTTTACAGTACAACTAAGCCTCTAATTCCATTGGGAAATATATCTAGACTAGAAACAATTCTGACTGGAATCTTCCCTTGCTTGAAACCGAATGCTAAAAGACATAATTCTTGATAGTAATATATAGGGTCTTATATTATGCACAAGGCAAGTATAGTTATGATTAGGATGTCGAACGCAGTATTTTCTCCTGTACTATCTTTGTAGTTAACATTATTTTTTAAACACAGCAAAATGATCCCATCTCGTCTGGTGGTAAGTGACTGAAGTCCAATAAAATGTCGACTGACGAGAGCTGATTATCTTTCGACATTTGGCATTTATGCCGACCTGTTGGAACCGGATATACACAGGCTGATGCCGAAACGCGACAGACTTACGTGGACCATTATGGCCGGTTTTAACACCTTGTATACAGTGATTGCTATCCGGGCACATATAAAATATATCCTACCACCAGCAGTGTACTGATTCAATTCAATTCAATTTTTAAATTGTGGCTCCATCGTTGGCAGACGATGATTTTGCCAATGTCAAAGTTGAAAGTAGGAAAAGTTACGGTAAATTTTTATGGGTCTAAAGCAGTGTACTGACTGAAAATAAAATTCCTGACAGTGCAATTGACGGAGAAATTGCTGACGTTATTTAGTTAAATAGAATTTACACACAGATATTACAATTTATTATATACGTACACCCAACTGGTGTAAAATAGTTTCTAACTCGGGATATGTTCCAAGTCTAGGCTACGTGTTCTTGTCTAGCTAATAAACACTTGCGTAAGGATCTTTGTAGAGCGCCTAAAGACGTTACAGTCATGCTGTTACTAATATTATAAACATACGTTTATGTATGGATGTTTGTAAGAAGTTAATGTAGAATTTGCTAAACGGATTTGGATTAAGTTTGATACATATAGTTATATAGACAACGTCATAGATTAATATTAACTTAGAATTCTTTAAATTCTCAGAAATACTCAATGGTTCTTTTATTTTAGAAAATAAGTTGTTCTCAGTTACTAAATAAAAATACATTTATACAATTAAAGGTCTATGGCCGAAATAATTAAAGGTATTAAATGATACATCCTGATCGCGGAAATATACTAATCACAAGTTTAATCGTAACGGCTGTATATTATCCACACTTTTTGCAAGTTTTCACCAGCGAAATCAGTCCCATTGCGTTGCGCCTACGCGGCTGTCGGACGGCAGGTGGTCGTCGTCGGTGGTGCATCACAATGAGCCGCGCGCCCGCGCTGGGAGGGCTCACGGGAGGTACGTGCGCGCAGCTAACGCATCCGCTATTGTAGGGGCGCGGTTGCTATCGATGTTTTATTTGTTACATTTTTATTTAAGCGACTTATCCAATTGAATGTTGGTGAGTACCATGATGCGCAAATATTTAAGAAAAGCAAAATGAGGGATTTATGTCTGACAGCAACTTTATCGCGTCAACTCTATTTGTAATTACAATAACTTTACACTGTTGGGTCCACGTGCAGAATGCAAAGACACGGAGACTAGTGGCGCTTCGTTGATGTCGACTTTGTCTCACTCGAACAGTGAGTTTGAAAGCTCGGTGTTGCCACACCATCACCTAGAACAGTCACATTACCCCACTCGCTTAAAACCTCCTATATTGTAGGGCAATTCCTCGCTTAACAGTGACATCCCTACATCGGCGACATCGCGCGATCGTCCGCGTTCCGCGAGCGCGCGAGTGTGCGCGAGGGCGCGCGAGGCCGCGCTCCCGGCGGGCGCGATACGATCTCGCGACGCGCCGCGTGCGTGACCGCATCCTGTCCTCGCCGCGTGGGACTGCCCATAGAATAGATATTTGCAGAGGCGAAAGAAAAAAAAATATTGGTACACACCAGTGGTGATGAGTCCATATAACCCAATTCCTGCCAACTTCGCTTTCGTAATTTATGTAAAATTTAATTATCATTAGAACCATTTGCAAAACGCATTTATGCATATTAGTACCTGTATTATGTTGTGTCGGGTTCCTTTAGGAAAATGTCACTCTGCGCCACTGGTAGACACCGATTAAAAATGAAAGCGATACCTTTTGTTGCATTAGAGGAAAATATTCGCGGATGTTTATTAGGATTCTGGAGTTAGAAGCTGTTAGTTACCATAATGTGACACCTTAGAAACATAATCATAAAGTATGATGATTTTAACAAAGTATTAATGCCTGTGGGATGGTATATTATTCTTGTGACTGATTTGATCAAGGCCTCCGTACATGTATCAAATAACTAGCAATGTGGGCTCGTTATTCCTGCCCCTACCTCGCATCGTTTTCCTCATTGCTGAGGGTCGTGGTCCCCTGAACATTGAGTAATCTTTGTTTCATTAAGTTGCGCCACCTATTCCTATCTTATTAGTTCCAGGTTATTCTTTTTTGAGGACACTGGATAGCTAGTCTACGTGCATTGAAGTAGACTGGCATAATTCTAGCGGCGGTCAGGGAGCGCTATGTTTCTCCATGGTCGATATTGTATTACATATCTTGAAAAGTTAAATGTCGTTTTTAGCCCTTTGGGCTCAATAATTTAATATTTGTTTCCAAAGGTCGTACAGAAAATTTTCTTTGGAAGCCTATGAAATCTTGACATTGTCTTGCTAATGATGTTCATTAGGGAAAGTATCTGATTTCTTTAAAAAATACTTTTCGCCACTAACTTCGAACAGATTCCAAGTTAGGGCGAAGACTTAAAACGCCAGGTCTGTTTATTTAGTCTATGCGGTGAATGTCGCTCGGCTGCAATCCTGCGCGCACGCAACGCTTGCTTCCGGCCGCGGTAAGGTCCAAACCACAAGGTCGAATGTACCTTCACTGATTCAGCACAAGGACCTCAGGGAAAGGGAGTCAGGCCACTCAACCGGAATATTCCTTTGTGGTGAAATTATAGGCCTTTTTGTTTTTGAATGCAATTATTAGTTTTTGACTACTTCACAGATATTGTATATACTGGTATACCATATACTCTACGCTAAAGTCTATGAAAATATAAAGGTGTTGTCAGCTGATATTTTAAGCTATTTCGTTTCGAGAAAACAAATGATATGTGTAAGTTGCTCGCTTGATGATTATCCCCATGACTGCCAATATACAGTTACTGAAGGAGCACAGCGTCTTGCAGTTTTTTGTATCCCGAAAACTGAACTTTTCTCTATAATTACCTTTACTATAATCAACTTTACTATTATATAAAGCTGAAGAGTTTGTTTGTTAGAACGAATTATTCTCAGGAACTACTGGTTCTAGTTGAAAAATTCTTTTATTGTAGCTCATTTATCGATGAAGGCTATAGACTAAAGAACATTACGCTATAACCATTAAGAGTATCAATGAGAAATATTGCAAAAACGGGTAGAATTTATTCATCTTGAGAACATGAGTACGTAAAAAATCTTCTGTTCAATCATATTACTCTTTCATCTTTATATTTCCAATATTAAATGTCTGTAGTTATATAAGCGAATTAACTTGAGTAATAATTAAATATTCTCATGTACCTTGACTTATCATAAGTGCAACTATGTGCGCCTACGTGATGATTAAAGCATTTTATTTTGTTTATTATTTTATAAAATTACGTCCCTAAATTAGAGACTATTGTGTGAAAAGGCAAGAGGAAGTTTTGTTTTAAAAACGTCAGCTGTTAAACTTGACAGATGTCAATTTGACATTTGCAGGATTGCTACCACAGATAATTACTGGACTGGTAGAAAATGCCTCTGGCATTAAGTACGCCAATATACTTCTCTGTATATGAAGTGTAGAAACTTCTTGGTATATAACTATGATGCTTAAATTACTGTTGGCTACACTATTGTAACAGGAGTAGATAGAAATATAGAGCATGAATGAATGATGTTTGTTTCTAAATTGTATCAGCATTAAATTATACAATAATAATATCAGCCCTGTATTTTATACTGTCCCACTGCTGGGCACAGGCTTCCTCTACTACTAAGAGATTATCTAGGCCTTCGTTCACCACGCTGGCCTAGTGCGGATTGATAGATTTCACACACCCTCAAAATTCCAATAGAAAATTTCTCGGAGATGCAGGTTTCTTCATTATATTTTCCTTCGCCAAAAGCAAGCGATAATACACAAAGAATACACACATAATTTTAGAAAATTCAGAGTTGCGTGCCCTTAGGATTTGAACCTGCGGACATTCGTCTCGGCAGCTCGTTCCACATCCAACTAGGCTATCGATTGTCACCGGCAATAAATATTTATTTCTTTGTCATATCTACGTAGAGCTGTTGGAAGCGTACACTAACAGACTTGTTCATACATCCCTGAAAACATTTTTTTAAAAAAACGCACGAATTTAAAGATTGCGAGCCGTGAGAGTTACGGAGGATTAAGTGTAATCTGTCAGAGAGCGCACCTGCGACGAGTGTCGGTGTCGACACAACGCGACATTATCGTAAACTCGCTCGTAAATCGAACGAGAGACGAAAGGGTGGCCGCGTACAGGAGGGGCTGGGTAATGGGGGGGTCATTTGATACTTTTTTATAGGACCTAGTACGTGGGCAGGTGCCAAAGTCATCAGTACACACGTGAGTTTCCAAATAGATTAATGCGCAAATACTCCCGTAATTTACTAGAAACGAGCGTTTTTAACGACTCTACGCGTGCCCTTTTGTATGTCTGAACTCAAAACCTCATTGACAAATGCAATACTTCAAGACCTATAATAACATACCTGTCCCAAATGCTGTAGAACATATTTTATATCCGTCCGGACAGCGACCACCGTACACAAGGTGTTAAAACCCGCCATAGTAGCCCACATACGTGTCGCGTTCCAGGATCAGCCTGTGTATAAACGGTTCCATCAGGCCGGCATAATTGTGTCGACTGTCGAGGGCTAATCTCGTCAGTCGACATTCTATTGGACCCCACACCACTTACCATGAAGTCCAGTGGGATCACATCGCCGTGTCCATATAAAAATGCAAGTTGACGACGCCAAAGTCTAGAATACCGCATAGAGTCGACGAAATATATCCTCTGTTACTACACA
>NW_023594292.1:0-14825 GCF_014839805.1 Manduca sexta
AAACCGCTGAGAAGTTCACCTACACGCTAGACCGATGATTTTTTACACAAATAAGTGCATATATAATAAGTTATTATTCAATTATAATAAAAGAGCTGGCGTGTTAATTAAGATTAATTTAAAAATATTTTCATAAATTCATTCAAAATTTTAAAGTTTATAACAACCGGTTTTATATTAATGATGGTAAAATCAAAATATTAATTAGTTGTGATATGACCTACCGCTGTCGCTCAGAATTATGCACTAAATAAAACATGTTATTTATTCAATTCATACTATAGGCGCAGTTTGCGAACAGATTTAGGCCATCTTAGCTTATCTATACATAGAAAGTACTGATTTGATTGCTGAATGGTGTTATGAAATCGAAGTTGTATGCATAAAGTTTGGACTCAACCCTGCAGAGCCCAGGCGACAAAGGAACCGTGCCATTTTATATGAACAGTGCTGAAGTATCTAATAATTTCCCGATAATACTGGAGCGGCGGCAACAGATGTCTATGATCTCTTTCATATAAAAAATATGCAATTATATTTTCATCTTTACGATAAGTTTTACCATCATTGCCCTATTCTTTGTATGGTCAACTTTATAGTTTTCCTAAAGCGCACATTACTACACTACTAAACTCCAAAAGATGGATAGACCAGATTTCCAGTGCGTTGAAAGTTTTCATTCATACAGCATTTCATCAGGCAAAAGACCGAAGCCGATGGAGAAATATCGCAATGAAGATAATGAGAGTCACGATCCTCAATAAAAGGGACCGACTGGAGAGAGAGAAAAGCACACATTGCATATTCTTAAATATTGGTTTATTTTCGAGCAGTATTCGGTGTCTTCAACGCAGTGCCCAATTAATTTAAATATAAATGTAATAGACAAAACAATTTGCATATTACTTAATATATAGTTAAACAATTTCAAACTTTATGTTAAGAAATAAAACATGTAACTATCAGAGCCTGACATTTAAATTATAAAACGTAAACAGGTTTGTGTGATTACAAAGCTTATTGAATTAATCAGTATCAAACAACAGTATAGCCGTAGTGTACATGTGTGCAGGTTCTCTAATATTACAAAGTCATAAATACAAAGCTGACAAATAAGTTGAAGACACTTAAAACACTGTATATATTAACTGTAGGGGACATGACGTAAACACAAAGGGTGCAGGCGTCCAAGTTGTCAAACGAGAAGTTTTTATCGGGCGGCCTGTCGCCGTTGAATAGAAATGAGTCTTGAATAATACATGTGTCCCCCTCCGCTTCTACACCATCACCGCACCCGCCCTCCTCGCGCGTCACTCGCGCCCAACTGATTTGTTGCAAGCGACGTTGCAATAAAATGATCTTGTCCGTACACTACAGGTGTTTATCGCTGACAAGGCCCGATTGACTGTTGCGATATGAGCACGAAACAAAACCGCCCACACCTGTGCCGACAGATAAACACCATCGTGTGATTCTTACGTGTGTGAAATTCGGTTCGTTACTCATTGTAGTTTAGCACGCCGATAATAATTATGTAATTTGATAAGACGTCACGCGGTAGAGCCTCCACGCATCACGCCGCGTAAACATCACTCAAATGAGTCATAATTCACGAGCGATTACGTAAAAATAAACATCGGCAAAGTAGCAATAAACAAAAAGAAACTGGGGCCATAATTCGTGCTAATGATCGATGGACAAAAAGTCACGTAGTAAGCAAGTAGCAGTTTTATGGTCCATGAAAGCGTTGTTACGCGGCACAGCTCAATTTTAAAGCCTAACTCCGAAGTGTGTGCGGGATCTTGTGAAATCTAGGTACCCACTTGCGACCCGAGGCCGGTTTCACTTCCTGTGCCTTCAAATCCATCGATGCGATGCATCTGATACTAATCTTTTCATACATTAGCCGAGTAACTGGGCTTTGTAAATTATACTTGCCACCCAAGTATAGCAAGATATATAATGAAATCAGTGTATTAGAGAATTGAAAACATTGCCTGAGTAGGTAGATCGTAAATGGAACATTTTATTCTTAATACTTGTAAAATGAGTAAGATGTTTTATTATCAACGACCTATAAATCAATTTCCGCTTCCTATTGTCTCTACATTAATTGTTATTCTGTTTAGAGAATGGAAACGCAGAGTTCGGACTCTATTAGGCTTTTATGTGTAAGTTTCTCTAGGTCAATAATATGAGGAAGGCAAAAATCCGGTATCAAAAGCACGAGATATCATTCCTGTAAATTCGTCCTGTTTCTTATACTCTACTAATCACATAGCCATTTAATATCGAATTTAGCCTCTCATGACGTCATTTGTCAACGAAGCAATTCTATCAAAATATCTAAAAAAACATACGCCAGTTCCGTGAAACCAATTAGAAGCCATTGTTATTCTGTCGTCAAGTGTTGTTGAAAATTCATCAAACAAGCGTGCACGAGATCGCCAGTACGTATAGTAACGGTGCATTAACTGGCTTGAGGCGGGGATGAAGCGAGCCATTTGCGGCTGAACTTCTAGTCAGTTGACAAGATGGGTGTGTTATGGCCGAGTGCAGTCTTACAGCATAATTTATACGTGAATGGTTTGCATTACGTACGAAACTCGTGCGCGTACGAACTGAACAGCTTAAATGTTGTAGAGCATTTAACCTGTGCAGTTTTTATGAATTGCTTGACTTGTGTATTCAGAAAGAAGGGATTTTGTTAAACGTGTATCAGTAGCTCTATTGGAAGTTTAGTAAGATATTTTTGCATTGTCAAGTACGTTTCTGAGCTAACAATTTAATCGTGTGCAGTTTTAGTTTTAAACGTTTATATTATGAGTATACAACGTCATTTCGATATTATATTACTAAATGAAAGCACATAGTTATAATCTTGAAAAACTCGCTTTGCAATAAGTTATATGTAAAACAAAAATATAAGTTTCTAACAAAATAAATATCAATAAAAAATATTTGAAATTTTACGTATCACTGATGATTTTTCGCACAATGTTAGCAGAGGTAAAGACGATCAGCGGGTTTAATTTATGAACGCAATATCAAAATGATTCTATATACCAGTTCGTCGTACACCGACCCCTATGCCTTTATTAGCACAATAATGATGGTAGTATCAGGCCCTGCTGCTACTCTTTTGGCGGCACTAATTTTATATTTCGTCTATTCTCACTGCCATCCACTAAATTCTCTACTGCAAATATTACACTAAGATAAGAACACAATAGCAATGAATGTGAATTAGTAAAAAGTTTAATTTCCCAAGTAACATACCTCAACTTTTCACACAGAATGTACGGATGATATAAAAAAATACCACTTATAGGCACGCGCAATTACAAATTTGGCACGGTTGTAACAAACCTGTTAGATAACATACGTGAACGCATCACGTTTTAATTCCAAACATAAAAGTTCTAGAAAACATTTCGTATCATACTTATGTCTGATTAGTTTTTTTAGATATCCACTAATACGTTATTTATCAATGTTAAACATTATTTACTGTTCGTTTATCTCTTCGCGGAAGTACGGAGCTGTTGTCACTGTAATCGGCTTAAGGAACATCACACTAAACAAATAGATATTAATTGTAGCCATTCTATGTAAGTGTGTTAATTTTTTTCAATGTTAATTAACTCTTAGTAACGCAATTATACGTTTGCGACACGCGTAACGGAGCGTTGACCCGGCGATACGGCTAGCGCTGACCCGCTGGCCGCTGTGCGATGCTACCCACCACTGCAACCTGATGCACGACCAGCCCATCTGTGCCACAGCCGGCGGGAGAATGTAAGAGTTTGCACGCCTCATGAAATATCCATACGCGCCGAATACTTTTCAAAATACCGTAATTGATTTATAGACGTAAGATATTCAAATGTATTTGTGAAATATATCTTCCGATTTTCATTTTTCGTATAGACAGGTGTTGCGTATGCAAATATTGAAGCGTTTTGTTGAATACAAAAAAAAACTTTTGATTTAACTATTGTATATTGTGAAATCCTGTCAATAGGAGAGAAAGCAAGTGTTTGAAAAAGTTAATGATCACCGGAATTATCTTGATAATAATTTCTTTTCCGACTGAACGAATCAAAATGAATTTACTTGGCACAATGTATTTTACGCGTACTTCAACCGTTTCAATGAAGTCGAAAGCTCGATAAAAGATAATATTTATGTTCATTATTAAAAAGACGTAAAACTGTTTAATTTAAAGCAATTATTACATTTATTCAACCATTTTGAAAGTTAAGAAATCTAGATTGAATAATGAAAATCGATACCAATTACTGACACTGAAAAGGAGCTGTAATACATTTTGTTACAGTCAACACTTTTTATCCATTGCAAAAACTCAGTTGCTGTTTTAGGTGTCTATGCAAACACAAATCTTATTAGACATTATTTTTACACATGCATTTCCAAAAAATACAAGTGGTTACAACAAAACTACCCACAAACGCAATCGCAATAAAACTAGTTTTTGCATTTCATCGTGGTTTTATATATTTTAATTTCTCCCGACGTTTTGGAGATTGCAGTCTTCATAGTCACGTGGCGGACTTCTTCGGAACGTCGGCAGAAAATTAAAATATAAAACCGCTATAAAATCAAAAACTAGCTTTTTTCGATGTGTAACATTCGCGTAAACAAGAAATAATTAATCAAAGACAATGTCGAAAACTTGTACTATTATATTCGGTAACAATTACAGGAATTACAAAATGATTACGAACGAATTATTATTAACACGTATTTGCGTAGTATTGAACAATTATTAGCATAGAGGTCTCAAGTGAGCGGATTTATTACAATGCCACGATGAGAAAGCTCGGTTGGCGGTCGCCAGTCGCGTCGCATGCGCTGTGTCGGGCCGCGATCGTTGTTTGCAACACAGATACTATTATCGGCTGTTTATATTGTTAAATTACACTAACAATTGTTGCACTGTAATAGTGTAGTATTTTGGATTCCTTCATGATGATCAAACAACTTTGAAGCTTTTGCCCTATAGAGCGCTAATTTTATTTCGTGGTGAATGTCATTAAGGATGTATTTGGCTGTTTGTTTACTACATCTGCAAGGTGTGTTTAATAACATGTTAGGTACCTTATTTCTGATGTCGGACAGTCACCCGACACTTTATAATACGTTTCTACATAAGCCGCAAACCGGGACTTTTGTTGCTTAATTGTACCATAAAATTTTATCTTTTTCAAATATTTTTAAAGCCTGTATGCATCGCGAAAGATGAGACAATGCGTTCGTCTCCTACTCACCTTATTGTCAGGCTAACCGTTCTTACATTTAAAAATGACGCACACCGATAACAAAGTAGAGATAAGAAAAATTAAAACAACCAAAAGAGATAAAACCGTACAATCCGATAGTAAAATTGAATAAATAGTTAAAAACACTTCTGTACACAAAGCAGGTAATCTAAAAGGATCTGTTGTAACATAAAAGGCCCAAGTAAAAGAAGACACGACGCGGACGCGGTGAAAGGTAAATAACACTACGGGATTCAACAATGAAGTCTTAATGAGCGACTGTTTCAAATTCTACACAGTTGACTTTTACGCAATTGCATTTGTTTAGAGCGGCCGTTTATTTACTGTGATTCGACACGCGGCGCAACTTAAGCGAGAAACATTGGCAATAAAGTGAAATAATTGCTTGTAGGTGAACAGTTAGAGCGAAGGTGATATCTGTAGAGTATCAAGGCAAAAGAAAAGTTGTAGATATCTAGTATGAACAGATAGATGCGAACACAATAAGCTCGACCCACGCTTCGATGAATCATGCGCCCGCGCCACCACCGCGCCGCGCTGCGTCGAGCCGCACCGCTCGGTGCCGCAACGTACACACACATTGAGAACGGCAAAACATTACCTACTTTTGAATAAGTTCCTTTCTCTTTCTACACTTTGAAGCGTGTGCCATGTTCGGCGCCATTCGTTATCAATAAACAACTGAACGTATCATACCTGTAGTCTGTACTGTGTATAACTATACAACGTGCCGTGTGCGCGTCTTATAAACTGACTTTGACCATGGCTAGAGTCAATGTCATTACACTAAAAACAAAAGTGATTTGGAAGTTTTTCGGTGGGTATTACGCGGCAGCTTTTCTCGATACTGACATAATAAATTCTTTCATTCGAATAACTCTCGCTCTGTAACAGTAGACGTGAAGTCATCGTAAGTCAAGCTGAATTGCTTCCAAACATCGAGACAATAAAATTGCTAATGTGAGAATGTACTTCGAGATTTTTAACGAAATCCATACCAAAGAATGTTTATACAAAACACGCCAAATGACATTTGAATGTTTAAAGTGGTGTAAATTTTCCTCTTAATCTTGGTGTCACGATAACAAATAAAACGTCCTTTCACCTGAGGCGATACTTTCGACGGAGAAATAAAAAACAATTAAAACACTAACAGTTTAACAGACCTAATTAACTTATATTCCGATCACGACTTACATAATATTATTCAGTGAACAAAATCGCATGTATAAAAGTGGACGTACGGAGCGACATAGTCGTGAAATAACAACCAATCTCCTTAAATAAAGATTAAAAAAAAAATCACATGTATTTTAATTACTTAATTATGATTGTTTTCTACATCACAGTATTACAGAAACCGTATCAAAGTAAAATAAAATCGTAAAGAAAGCATAAACTGGTGGTAGCCTCGATCCAGTAACTGAATGGGCCTTCGACGATTTCGAAATGTTTAAACTAACTGAACTGGTTGAAGCAATGTTTTTTTTTTATAAGAAATCTATTTACTTATTACTTTGGACATTAATTTATTGTCACATTAAGTGTCCAGTCATTGCAGCCAAAGCGTGACGAAGTCGAACGAGTGACCATGAAGTGCGTAGAGCGGGCGGCAACGGACGGCAGCGCGCCTGCCGTGATACGTAGAAACGGTGACTCACAGAAAGAGACCAATTATACGCGCAGTTGTACACAAGATAAGGATACGAGATGTCAGAAAACAGGTTTGAGATTTCGAGTTTCGATTCGATATTCTCCTGTCTGTACTAACTCGACATCGGTTCAGTGGAGCTCCACTACCGTTCATGAAACTCGACCGAACAGTCTTTTATTTCTATCGTACTCTTTCGATCTGGATTTTAATAGACCTCGTTACCGCCTTTATTGTCGTTAATGTTCTCAATTAGTCACAAACCAGAACCGAGACTTGGTAACCGACTATGTTACTATTGTTATGAATTAGCAAAATTTATCTTATCAGTGAAATATTACGCACTGAGCACTTTCTTTATCAAACCGTGGCTTGTGCGGCGATGATGTCACCGTTGCTTCGGTGTTCTTATCTTGACGATGATAAAACATTAGTTAGGAATGTTCTACGGCCGTGCGGTCCATAAATTGTGTGTTTTCTAGGCATCCTGTCATGACCGCATCAAGGCTAATAGAATCTTTGCAAATTGTGGTTCATTATTGGTACAATGGTAATAGAATACGAGTGCATACGTATAACGTCTCCGAGGCGACACGTGTCTCGCGTGTTGGTTATCACCCGGTGCACTGATCGCTGAAGAAAGTTTCAACACGATTACAGGAATTTTCCGTCTCGGTGGAAATGATCGCGTCTTTGTGAATCATTATGTGTTTTTGCGTCCGCGGCGGGTGCAGAGAAAACGTACGCTTCTCGTTCATCAATAAAATTAAACATCAAAGTTACCATTTAGATATTTTTTACGTTTATTATGTCTCGGTGGCATTGTTCTTTGAATCCATTTGAATTCTTCGGATGCAGGTGATTCAAGGTTATTAAATGTTGCATTTAACTACAAAGTTTTGCCCCAAGAGATTATGTATACAAGAATCAATTATCAGAATTACCGTACGCTAAAAATACATAAACATTTTATCGCGAATAAGGACATAAACTACATTTATAGCTTCAAAAACAAATCACAATGATTTATGCCATTGTATGTTGCAGAAAAAAGCTAAAGCACTGCCATTATTTTTAATGACAATAGTTTTGCAAATTGACGTCATGGTATTGGCAACGTTGAGTTATGGAAATCATGTGAATTTTACGTTCGATTCTACTAGCTTTCGTATTGGTCTGGTTGATTAATATTATAACAAATTTCATACACCATTAAAAACTCTTATTACAGTGTAGACAACGTTGCAAATAAATCGCATAAATTCAAAAGTGTATTCGAAGCTATCGTATAATTCTAAAACTACATCCGTACGGCGCGGGAATCGTATCTGGGCTACATATTTACTAGGTATCTTGTATGTGAATCTGGGTGTATACCATCGCTTATACTATTTCGTTCACAAGCATATTTTGACACGTAGTTGTGGTTTAAAAATAATTTAAAGGGAGTAATTGCTAAGAGACAATTCCACCTAAATAGCACTAGCAAATGTGTATGTAACTAATACTTGCCAAACCAGTGTTCAAACTTTGCAGGAGAGTTTTGTTACTAATATTAAATTATTTCCAGCCCGCGCATTACCTATGGACCACGAAACAAACCGCTAAATACTATTTTAGGATTGCGCTTTAAATAAAACATGCATGAATTATTTTAATGGCCTGTTGAATATTAATAAAGAAACTATAACGTGAGTTGAAATTAAACATTTATGATAAATATTTGATGATCTCGTCTGCCCGCGCCGCTATAGCCATCGAATACTGTAAAGTCGTAAGGCGTAATGACGGCTTTATTGTTATCGGAATTGTATCATTAACTCGGAGATGCACTGTGAGTAATATGGGAGACTGTGAATATGCTGTTGCATTATTAAACGCGTTGAATCAGTGTACAACAATTCCAATATTTGAAAATATAAACGATATCTTTTAGATATTGTGTTTATTGATTTGTTGAACTCATTAGGCAAATATAGATTTTAATTTAGGTGTCCTTAACAATAATTATTAGAAATAATGTCTAAATGACTCTTTAGTCATACAAATAACTTTGAACAAAATAACTGTGCACTAAAAGCAGCTAACTCGTTAAGCAAAGTCGTCATATCATATCGTTCATTAAAAAAAAACGGACTAGTGCGAGTTGGACTCGCGCACCAAGTATTTTGTGTACAAACTTGTAGGTAAAATGTCTAGGTATATAAGTTCAAACTTGACAAACTTAATTTAGCCATTCGATCCCTAGACACGATCATTGCTCCAACCGCAAATAATAAATTAGTAATAGTAAATTTGCGTTTTTTTTTATGAAGTACATATTTACAGTTTTCAGATGTTTCATTTACATGCGCTTTAAGATATTGCTATTTGCCGAATTTCATGATTTTAGACCAACGGGAAGCATCCTAAAGTTTTTAATTTCCTTGTTAAATATCTAATTTGGGACATAAATGGTCATATCTTTTGATTGCGTTGACTTACGAGTTTGATTTATTCACAGCTCAAAGATAGTACAGGCCCGAGTATTTGATATAAATTTCAACTTGATACCCTACGAGTTTCTGAGAAAAAGGGCCTTGAAAGTCAGACACATGTACAACCAAGTAATCCTATAAGGTTCCTTTTGCGTTACGGAACTCTAAATATAACGTATTGTAGAGCCAATTTTCACTTTCGTAGCGTTCAATCTAATCAGATTGAAATTCAATGTAAACATATACGCGATTTTGTATGAAGCCATACGTTAGGTTAGATTTGACGACTCCATTGCTAATAAAAGTTTTATAGTAAAGCAGGTCTTTAAGTGTAAATTATGTTACAATCTAAATATAACTTTGTATTATAAAAGAAAGTTTGTTATTACTCATTATTAAACTATTAGCCGAAATGGGTATTGCTACTAAATAATACGTCATATAAAAGTATTTTAAACCAAAATTTTATCATTGTAAAAATCTTTTGATTGTCAAAATTCTGTTAAAAAATTCTCCAAAACATTGGTATGTCACCATAAACTCATTTGATTAAAATTTCGAAAATAAATGTGGTCTACATAAATCTATAACGGCTTATCGTGAAACAGTAATAAAACAACATGTATGTAATGTCCAATAAAAGCCTGTTAAAGTAACAAAAGAACAATCACATTTATCCGTACATATCCATTGACAACAGTTAGCAAGCACTACATTATCGTGGTCCAAACGTAAAGGCTACTGTAACCGCTTGTTCCCAACCGGTTTGTCGGCTTCCAGTGCCGAAACAACTCCAATCATAGCAGGCACAGGCTCCGAATACATGATATCGTTTTCACAGTGATTACTTTTCATGTCGTGTGGGAAAACTTATTTTATCGGGAGGAACTGTCGAGTATGATTCAATGGTCAGATGTATAGCCCATGAAATAAAAGACCATGCGCTTGATTCTGTACTGAGAAATAATTTTGCGTGCCATATTTACTTTATTAAAACTTCTTTGTTGTTGTCTAGATCATGCATATCGCCCATATGAGTTGTAAAAGCTGTGCCATGCGGTTGTTTGAAAGCTGAGATAAATATTTAAGACTAGATTTTCCGTTATGAATCTCATCGCTATCTGGTCAGTCAAAGACGTGTTTTGCAAAATTGACTTATCAGATACCCGCCTTATTGTTCGTTCTTATGTAGAGGTGTCAAACCACATTCTTATGATGCTTAAACTACTGCGTTTAGTTCCGTTTACTGAACGGCAAAAGGAAACGGTGCATGAAATCGTTGTGCCAAAAATACGCGTTTTATGCAGCGCTGATTCAAGGACAAACAGAACGTAAACGTGGCCATGTAGGCCGAGGCTTATACTCAACATCAGAGCCTTTTACAATTAATGTCTGCTTCAAACTGCGCGACAAATATCCGTTGAGATTACATGTTTTGAAAGTGATACATTACAAGTTTAATTTAAGCATAGCTAACATAAACAAGTCGGACATAAAATTCAATTGCCGGGCAAAAGGCAAGCCTCAGTGTTTGGCTGACAAACCGTATGCTGGCACTGATTCCTTTAATGTTAGATGTTAATATGTATGTCTTTTATACTTAAAACTAGAGTCTACGAACATACAGCTCTTGAAAAAAAAATGTAAAGTCTATTTTAATTATAGAGTCTAAGCAAAATGTACTAAAATTGATATCAATTATTAAGAACGATGTCTAGAATTACTTTTTATTGATTACTATTACCTATGTGTGGATAAGGCCTTACGCGGCTGTCTGATACGGTTTTATTACTTTCACCCCGTATCGGCGTTTAAATTGTATTTAATTTGGTATCAGATGATAACGCAATTATAATACTTAACACTTTCATGCGCTGTGACCTATGTCCATCGTTCAATTTATAATTATACGAAAGATAGCAATCGGTAATTGAAAATTTCCATACTTTAAAATATCATAGTATTTTAATTGAAAATTGTTCGTGAGTTTTTGTCTAAGATAAGGTGATAAAATGTTATATATTTTTAAAATTCCGGGAACTGGTTACTACGCATTACTATAAGCGAGAATGTTGATTCATCTGTTAGGTTGGCTTAGCAAGAATTTTCCTCCTCGGCACAAGGCGAGATAATTAGGTAAAAAATAATAAAATGACCTATCAAGTAGCAACAAATAACAAAGTTTTATAAGCACATTAATAAAAGTTAACCAAAATGTATCGGAGAATCAACAAATGAGACTATAAATACAGTGAAATTATAAGAACAGGAAATTGTATCTATTGTGTGTTGGGCGCCTACACAATAAATCATTTCTTGTTTATTGCCCGAGGCCGATGCCAAGAAACTTTAGCATCCTCACACGGCTGCCCTATAAATTTGTCACTCTGCCAAATAGAATCAAAAGATTTTTAATTTTATGAAGAGAACGTTCGTGCTGGAAAGGTAAACTTGTACTGTCCTACATTGAATACTTTTTTTTGCTGACTAATAACACACAAGGATAATAATGATTACTTAATCTTTACAAAAATGTTTGTAAGATTATATTGTAATGGAAATATTTAAACGCATAATATCACTAAGTTCTTTATTGACATATCATATTTTAAAACGATTATTAAGTACATCGTGGGTAATGCTTCAATCCCTTGTTAACGTAATAAAAGGCATAAAAGATAAAAAAAACTTGATTAATTTTTTCGTAAAAACTTTAGTACATATTTGGTACAGTCGAATCCGTTTATAATGACATCGAAAGGAATTAACAAAACACGTCATAATAAGCGGACGTCATAAAAAGCGTTTTGTGAAAAATGTAAATAGTATGCATGTATTTAAGTACTTTAATAGAAACATAGTAACTTATAAAATAAAAATTGCACGTAATAAGTACATACCTATGTATGTATGTATGTGCATAAGTTGTATTTTTAATGTAAGTAATCTGTAATTTTTGTCTGCTATTGTTTTTATTTTATTGTAAAACAGTCTCTAATACTATTGTGTATAGAAGACATCGCTAAATTACTCACTGAGATTCAAAACAAAACGAGCCACGTGCCGAACGTCGTCGGGAATCAAAGAACATTACCGAGGGCGTAACGAATCCTGTCGGTCATTATAACCGGACATAATTTATTAAAAGGGGTCACAATAAGCGACATGTCACTGGAAGGGAAGTCAGGATATTCGACGTTTTTCTAAAGAATCTTATATGAAAACCAAACTTCGTAGTGTAATTACGTCATAATAAGAGGTTAGTCAATATAGGCAGAGTCATAATAAACGGATTATACTGTAATTTTTTTATGCATAAATAATTAATCACTATTGATGCATAAAAACCTATTTTAAAAACACAATACGACCAAAGTGATTATACAATCATTGGCAAGCACGTCTCACAGATACCGAAATATCGCATGCATTGCTGCCAATAGGTGTCTGATTGATGGGTGATCGGAGCATTTATTCATTCGTGAAACAGAGTGGGCGGATTGACAGCGACGATCGTGAGAAGTCAAATCTATGCTAATCAACAGACGAAAGCGCTTCCAAAACGCAACTTCCTTTGCAGCCCCAAATTATCTCAAAAGCGTAGCCGCGTCCGCCACTGGAAATATCATGTGGCGTGCTGAAAATCACCACGCTATACCAGTTTAGAAGTGGGTAATCGCTGTCGAAATTCGACGCTCCGGGGTGCGCACCTGCGGGCGACGCGACGGTTCATTCATGAGAGGAGCAAAGCGGCGAGAGGTCGAGAACAATCCGCGCCCGATAATAACACTTGGCTTTTCTTAGAAACAGTACGCGGCGCGGAGGCTTTGACGGAGAGTGGTGTCGTCCCACTCGCTCGCCGGCGGTGTGAGCGAGAGCGCGTGGGCGGGGCGAGCGTGTTATGTCACGTCGCGGGCGCGGAGCCGCCGCAGCCGCACGCTGCACCGCACCGCGCCGGCCGAGCCCCGCCGCCAGCCCGACAGCAGCCCGCCAGCCCGCCGTGCATCCGATACACACTACACTTCCCGGCTCTTCATTATTAAGCTCGTTACGAGCCTTAAAACAAATATTTAACTCAGGTGTGCCGTTACGGATAACACGTAAAAAGGCTCTTTTTGGGTGATAACAACGCGACTCTACCGAATTTATTAACCCGCGCCGTGGCCGGAAAAACTTATAGCGTTGGTGAATGATATTAATAAATAATTTACATATGAATTATGCATACGAATAAAAACAATATAACTATTATAATAGTTTACAATTTCATAAATTTTAAGTAAAGAAATAAATTATGGTTCTATTTCGGTAGTTGAACACCAGCGGGCGATAATTAAAATATCGACGCTCACATCTCAAACATGCATGTGTGTATTTTTATGCAGAAATAAACGGCACACGATAGAAACGGCACGATTCAGCCGCACATGGCACAATGCATGATTTTATTACGTGAACCAATGGTGAGGCGACGTTTATAAATCATACTTTTATGGTTATTCATAGCGATAAACTGTTTGTTTCTAACGCGGATGGCAGCGCGTGTGCGCCCAAAGGCAACCGGTATTCACGTGTGGAACTTTGCATTTCACCACGCCCCAGGGCCCGGACCATCGCAAATTAAACAACAGCATTAATTCTAAAAGGAACGGACCATGAGAACCCGAGCTAAATCAGTAATGAGGATAAATGATGCCAAATTACAGAAGCCCGTGCAAAATTATCGAATAAAAATGACCTCGCATAATCAATAATCACTTTAAATTAGGATAATGACATCGCAAATCTTCGTAATAGATAAATTAATCAAGTTCTCGTTAATATGGCAAAGTTAGCTGATTAACAAGTAATTAGCTAATGAGGAGATGAGTAACGTGGATCGCAGGTGTGTCGCGTGAGAAGGAACAATGAACTCCAACTTTTACACTTATTAATTTAATGCTCGTGTGTAATGAAGTGATACACAAATTATTATGTATTATGTTATCACAGCATACGTTAACGTCTGTTCCATGTATATGTGCCTACCCAACTACCCATAGAAGTATACGCACTACTTTCCCGCCTTTTTGTAGCACTTCACTTGACCTCGATATAAACAAAGAGTGTTTTCGAGCTTGAAGTAAGAAAACAGACTCATAGCTCAGTTAGTAAGGTGCAAATTGAGCAAGCACTTTACTAGTCCTCGGAAATGTTAAACCATTGAACTCTGGCACTTGTAGAATATAATAAAGATTTTTCATACGACTGTTGGATAGATTTCCTTTAGTTTTAGTTTATGGAAATAGGAGCATTGTAACAGACTGTCTGTCTGTTACTTACGTAGATAACAGTGGCAAATTTTAATAAATAGCATTGATTTTAGAAATACACTCTTAATTAACTAAACTTCTT
>NW_023594293.1:0-14815 GCF_014839805.1 Manduca sexta
GGGGACGATACCCACCGGAGTTGCACCTACCGCCAACCTGTACTGACCGGGGCGCCGCCCAGCTTCATGGTGAATACTTCGTCTGTTACCACTGGGGGATAAAATTATACGAATACTTTTACAAGATATTTTTAGGCTGTGTAATTTAAATATGAATTATGAATGAATGAAAATGAATGAATGGATGAATCCAAGACTGTAACTTCAAGTTCAGAAAATGTCGATTTTATCTCAATAACGCGGCAAAACTATTATCAAGTGTGCTCGTGAAATATCCTCTCATTTTGCATGGATTATAGCTTGTCTTAGTTTGAGTTTCTAATTAAGGAATCCAAAACTTATTATAGATATATGAAACCTTGACTTTATAATAATGAAATAATTCACCTGTAACAGTCTCCTTTGTATCATCTTCTACAGTTTCCACTGGCTCTTTAACTTCTTCCATCTGCTTGGTTTGTTACGCGCAATGGCACATTGTGCCATTTGCCTGTCTCCAAGTCCAGCAGGAGTAGCTCGTCGCTCATCTCGCCTCGGAGCTCCTCTTCTGTCTCCTCCACATCCTAATTTGTTGAGTGTTATATTTTTGTTACCTCTCATGAGATAGGGGCATGGCAAAGAAACCATAAACCCATACCATAAGATACAGACGAGAGATAATAATTATCACTCGCCAATCGTCACAATGATGCCTATTTTTCAGTGGCGTAAATTTTCTACTAGGAAATAAAATTTGGTTTTATAATTCAACAAAATTTGTACACAGTTTCTACAAACTTACACTAACTCCACCGAAGACATACGCCTTATTACTGTGCACATTGACAGCGGCGGCGTGTCCGGCCCTGGCCGGGGGGGCGAAGGCGCCACCTGTGAGACTGCGCCACGTCCAGCCGCCGCCCGTCCGCTCGCTCAGCCGGAAGAGATCCGTGTGTGTGTGTGTGCGCTCGGTCTTGCCTTCCCGCACGCGGGAGAAACCACCGTACACTATCAACTGTCGACATATATATTTTATTATATACAGAAATGTAATTTAATTTTACATCTTTCTTTAACTTCACTCATTACCACATCATCTAATTATTTATTATGCACTCAAAATAGTAGAAAAAAATAATTTTGTGATTTTGATACATTTACTAAATTAATAAAATTCCTGGAACCATGTTTATACAGCAAATAATGACACTACAGAATAATATTCAAAAGCGAAAGTGATTGTAATCAAAGCAATTCTCTATAAGTTGTAAACATTGTTGTAAAACCACTGCACTTCAAATTGGTAATTTAATTAATTTTATTTGCCGAATATGTATACCTGTGACCCATATTCTGACATTCACGGCGATATACACATGTAGTACATCCTCATCATTGACTTACCGAGTCATTCCCAGCCGGAACAGTGACACATGCTGACCTAGCACAGGGTCCTCTCCCACTGGCCGCGAGTTTAGTCCATACGCGAGTGTCAAGGCAGAATGTGTACACGTCGTCAAAGTATTTACACTCGCGGCCGTCGTCCGCGTAGCCGCCGAACACGAACAACTTGCGCCCGAGGAGCACCATGCAGTGACCAGAAGCGTGGAATGGGCCATTGGGGGCTACCACCTGAAAATAAAATTACTTGTAGACATTACCAAAAAAGTTATCAGTTCAATTACATAATCGGTCTTAACATCACGCACAGTGAAATACCAAACAATACTTTGTAATTCAGGGTGTTGGATGGTGTTGTTAATGGACGGTCGTATCGGGTGGCGAACGGCAAGCTCGTCTTGTCAATCAAAGGAATAAAAAAACTATAAACACTGAAAATTTATAAGGTTAGGTTAGATTAGTATCTGTATTTCTACATGCAATAAATAGGGCAAATAAAATTCAATGTGAATGCTCAACTTTAAATTTGTAAACTACCTATTACCTTTTCCCATTTCTTCTCAGCTAGTGAGAAGCACCAAAGATCTTTGTAGTGGTAAAACTGTGTCTCTGATGGGCTTGTGAACTCTCCACCAAACACCCATAGTTCTCCTCTGTGAACAATTTTGATATTTGAAATTGAATGGGGAACAACATATACTTCAGTTAAAGAAAATTTCAGCAAGAGGAAAACATTAAGTTAAATTGTTATCAAAGTAGCTTTTTTATCACTTCTTTCTGAAGCTATGAATACTAATATGACATTCACAAAACAAGTTTTTACTTATTGGCTGGTGTGGCGACCGCCTGGTGAGCGCTGCGTGGCGGCGGCGCACCCGGCGCCTTCACTTGCCGCCATGTGTTGTTAGCGGGGTTGTAGAATAACAACTCATTATATGTCTCTGTCTGTCAAAAATATTGATAGTTTTAACATAATGATAAATAAATAGCATGTTATTACTAAACCAAATATATTAGGCCTGTCCTGACTTAATTGTTGATGTCAAGATAAATATGAGACATGTGGGCGAAGAATAATATAGTAGATACTAATTTAATGCAACCATTTTTTTTTTTATTTACTTTGTCCCAATTTAGCATTTATTAAGTATCTAAATGAAGATTAAAATAAAATTAATGCAATAAAACAATTACCTTCTGCCCATTATGGTACTCTCCACCAAACATAATAAGTTCATTGTTTGTGGGGTGTGAAGTCAGGGAGGCATATGCTCGTGGGGACGGAGGCCCTGGCAGTGTCTTGTCTGTCGCTGCCGCTCTCTTCGCTTCCTCGCGCTCAATCTGAGCTATTACTTTTGCAATATCCTCCTGAAATATGTTGGTTATAAATTGAAACTTACAAATTACCGTTTAATTGTTGATCAGTAATTGTAATTTTTTTTTTGGAAATTTACCGTTATCTGTAAATGCACGATTAAAAAGTGGAAATATAAATATATTAGCACAATACTTGAAAATTTACCGTGTGTACACCGCAGATTGCATGTTTATAAGAATATATTTGTTTTTAAAACAAATTATTCCGTTAATAATAACAATTATTATATTACACTAAAAGTAGCGAAACACAGTTTTTCAGCGACTATTAAGAACAGTTTATTTTAATATAGCAAGTATGGTCAATGCACTAACCTCGCCTAAGTTTGCGAGTTCTTTTTTCAGTTTGTTGGCCAACTTTTTCTCAGTTTTTGCGGCGGTTTTCACAGCACCGCTCAGCTTATTCTTATTTTTCTTCTTACCCATATTTGTTTCACAAATCTCTTTTAAAATATATAAAACCTAGACAACAAAAATAAAAACACTCGTACAGGTTAGGGCGTTTAGAATCTAGATCTCGAGACTTGACATAATGATTCATCTCCTGCCTTTTGGTAAAATTGCAAATTTTTCATTAATGTTTTGTTTTTACCACTGAATAATTATTTAATAATTTCATTTAAAACTAATTATATTACGTTACATATTTAATTGTTCGTCCTAGGGTCTTTATCTGTTATATTGGCAACACTGATATATATTATTAGATATGTCAACATTGTATTGTGCTTGCTATAATGTGTTATTAAAGAGAGACTACGTTCAAATTATTAAATATGGTTTAATTTACACCATCATTGAAGAACATAACATGGCGCTGCGGCAAAACGTTGGCAATTTAAAATTGAAGAAGACATCGGTATTATTTGTGTTCCAGATAGAAAAATTGTTAAGATTAATAAATACAATACCCAAGCACGCGGTGTAAAATGGCAGAAGACAGAAATACAATTACGGGATTGAAACCCCAGAATTTAAGGAACTAAACGCTGAAGGATTTAAGAGATGGAAAAGAAGATTCGAAATATATAGAAAGGCGTCGGGAGCGGACAAGAAACCAGAAGATGTTCAAGTCGCATTATTACTTCACTGCATGGGTGAAACTTGCATCGACATTTACGCTACGTTTGAGATTGACGAGAAGCAATCTACGTATGAAGAGGTAATAACTAAATTTTATGATTACTTCGTACCGCGAGAGAATCTTAGTGTGAATGCGCACATGTTTTTTATGCGAAATCAAAATGAAGGTGAATCGTTGGATCAGTACCTGACAGAGTTGAGGAAACTAGCAATCCAATGCAAGTTTGGCGAACAGCAAGAACGCTTAATAAAAGATAAATTAATTACAGGTATTATAGATAAAACTGCTAAAAATAGATTATTAAGAGAACCCGACTTAACATTACAGAAAGCTATTGAAATTTGTAAAGCTGCAGAACTATCAGCGGAAAGGTTGCAGAAAACAGAAAGTAGTATATCTGGACAAGTAAATAAGATTAATAATAGGTCTATGCCGAGCCAATATCCAAGATCAAGATCAAAGTCAAGAAGTAGAACTGATACTATGCAGACTTTTAGGCAGACAACGGGCAGGTCAACAGTAATTTCAAAAACAATGTCAGCGATGTGGTAAGCTACATGACAAAAGAAATTGTCCCGCTTATAATAAAATTTGTTTAAAGTGCAATAAAATTGGCCATTTTGCTAAACAATGCCAATCAGGCAGACATATTAAACAATTGTACACAAATTACAAAACAAATCATAATCTAATTACTGAAACTAAATTAAACAGTGTTTGTATCAATAATGTATCTGCATCAAATAGAGATTGGTCAGAAAATGTATACTTTGTGGATTTAAATAAGAATTTAGAATTTAAATTAGATACTGGTGCACAATGTAATGTTTTACCAAAAAACCTTTGTTACAAAATAGGCATATGTACATTTGAAAAATCTAATCTACAATTGTCAAATTATAATGGTGATCCCATACCTACATTGGGACAAGTTTCCTTAAAATGTAAAATTGGTAAAGAAAATCAGTTCATAACATTTCAAGTCTGTCATGGAAAGCTATTACCTATATTGGGGTTGGACACAATAGATAAATTTAAATTGATTAAAAGAATTCCAAGTTCATTAAATAAAAATAATACACAAATACAAAAAATTGATAGTAAAGACACAATGTTAGAAAAATATAAAGATGTTTTTGAAGGCTTAGGACAGATTAAAGAATATGAGTATAAAATTATTTTAAGAAATGACTGGCAAGGCAAGATTGAACCTTGTAGACATGTACCATTTAAACTTTTAACAAAATTAAAATCTGAATTAGATAACTTAGAGAAGATAGGGGTAATTTCAAAAATAGAGAAACCCACAGATTTTGTTAGCAGTCTAGTCATTACTTCAAAGCCAGACGGGTCTATTAGAGTCTGCTTAGACCCACAATATTTAAATAGTCAGATTAAACGGGAACATATTATGATACCCACACTAGAAGAAATAACCTCTAAATTAAGTGGTAGTACAGTCTTTAGTACGTTAGACGCTAATAAAGCCTTTTTCATGTTAAAATTAAGCAATGATAGTAAAGAATTTACAACATTCATTACACCCTATGGTAGATATTATTATAATAGGTTACCTTTTGGTTTATCATCTAGCCCAGAAGTGTTTCATAGAGTTTATAAAAACATATTTAAAGATATTGAAGGTGTAGAAATTTACATTGATGATGTATTAATTCATGCTAGAAATGAAGAAACCCATGATAAGATTCTAGAAAAAGTGTTGAAAAGAGCAAAAGAAAGTGGAATTAAATTCAATATAAAAAAATGTCAGTTCAAACAAAAAGAAGTTAAGTATTTAGGACATATTTTAAGTAGTGAAGGAGTGAAAATTGATAAGAATAGAGTAAAAGCTATTACAGAAATGAGGGAACCTAAAGATCAGAAAGAATTGCATAGATTTTTAGGAATGATTACATATATCTCTAGATTTATACCAAATGTATCTGAAGTGACAGCACCATTAAGAGAATTAATTAAGAAAGATGTAATTTTCATGTGGGGAAATAGACAGCAAGAGTCGTATAACATGTTAAAGAAATTAATTAGTGAACCCCAGTACTTAAATACTTTCAAATTAACCAATTGATAACTTTGAGTGTAGATGCATCCAAGGATGGTTTAGGTTCAGTACTTTTACAAAACGCTCAACCAGTAGCTTATGGTTCAAGAGCATTAACAGACACAGAGAAATTGTACAGTCAAATTGAAAAAGAAAGTCTAGCCATTCTTTATGGATGTACTAAATTTAATCAATATTTGTATGGTCAGAAATTTGTTGTGGAAACAGACCACAAACCGTTGGTGGCAATATTCTCAAAACCTTTAAATAAATGTCCGATTAGATTACAAAGAATAAGACTAGCATTACAACCTTATACGTTTGAATTAATTTATAAACCTGGTAAAGAATTATTAATTGCTGACCACTTAAGTAGGTCTTTCATAAATGATACATCTAAAACATATGATTTAGATAATAAATGTTATGCACATGTTGCTATGGTGATAAATAATTATGATATAACAGATAAAAAATTAAAGGAGATAATAGAGGAAACGGCAAAAGATGAGAAATTAGTAAAAATAATTAAATATATTAGAGAAGGTTGGCCCGAAAATAAGTGGCAAGTAGAAAGTGAAATAAAGTGTTATTATAGTTATAGAGATGAGTTAGGTGAATGGGAAGGTTTGATAGTAAAAGGAAATCAAATTGTGATACCAAAAAGTATGAGAAAAGAAATTCTAGGTAAGATACACTATGCACACTTAGGAATCGAGAAATGTAAACAATTAGCAAGAAAAACAATATTTTGGCCTAATATGTCTAAAGAAATAGAAGATTTAATACAAAATTGTGATACATGCAAAAGTTTTCAGAATAGGAATAGGAAAGAGGAAATGATTGAAAAAGAAATACCTGAGGGACCTTGGCAAATAGTAGCAACTGATATTTTCTTTCTTTATAGAAATCCATATATACTAGTGGTAGATGCTTATAGTAAATTTGTGGAAATAGAAAAGTTAAGTTCTTTGTCAGCTCAAGACACAATTAATAGTTGTAAACAAATATTTGCACGCTATGGAATACCTAAATTAGTATATTCAGATTCAGGAACTCAATTTACAGGACTAGAATTTAAAAAGTTTTCAGGTAGTTGGAATTTTGAACATAAGATAGTTAGTCCAAAACATCATCAAGGCAATGGGTTAGCAGAAAGACACATACAAACTATTAAAAATATTTTGAAAAAATTAATATATGATAACAAAGACATCTATTTGGGTCTTCTTTTACATAGGAATACACCTATAGATAATAACTTGAAAACAGCAGCCGAACTTATGTTTAATAGGAATATTAGGACTATCATACCATCTTTTGAAGGACGTTTCATAAAGCATAATGTAATAAATTATAGAGAAAAACTAATTGAAAAACAAAGAAAGCAAAAGTTACAATATGATCAGGGATGTAGGAATTTACAGGATTTAACTGAAGGAAATGTAGTAAAAATACAAAATGAAAGCGGAGAGAAACCACATAAAAGTGGGATAGTGATAGGAAAAAGTAATGGACCGAGATCATATAAAATAAGAAAAGAGAACGGTGATATAATAGTAAGGAATAGGAGAATGTTGATAAAAGGAGGAAAATATAAGGATAGTATTATAGATGATTGGGGTGATTGTGAAAATGATAGTATAGAAGGAAAAGAATTTATTGAAAGTCAAGATAGACATGAACCGGAAACAAAGCATGTAAGATTTGAAATTAATAATCATAATGAAAAAAACTGTGTAACAAGATCAGGCAGAGTGAGTAGGAAACCTTCAATTTTGAAAGATTATGTATTATAATTAAGTTTATTAATGTAAAACTGATTAAATAAATAAATAAATGTGAATGTGTGAAGGTTTAAATAGTTTGTGTAATAGTAAGATAAATGAAAAAGTTTGTAATTTCAGTAGAATGGAAAATGTTATATGTAATAGTAATTTTGTTAATTTAGTTGAAAATGTAACCTATCTGTTTTGGAAAAGGGAGATGTTATATTGGCAACACTGATATATATTATTAGATATGTCAACATTGTATTGTGCTTGCTATAATGTGTTATTAAAGAGAGACTACGTTCAAATTATTAAATATGGTTTAATTTACACCATCATTGAAGAACATAACATTATCTTTCGACCATACTGCCTGTCTTAGTTCTGACTTCTGAACTAAATTTCCATAATTTGACAGCTGATCATGCGTTTTATTATTGATTGTAATAAAATTTGAAACCGAATTTATATTCCTTAAGGTGGTAGCTCAAGGTCCATTTTCATACATTTTGTTTCGGATTTAATCTGGGTAACTAAACAAGTATTGGCAAGTAAAGAATTTAAATTCACGTCTAGTTAGTGATTAGTTCTCGCAGTTGAAAGAAAATGTAAAATAATTAATAATCATGGATATTTCTGCCTTTAAAATTTCGTCATATTAAATTTTAAAGGCCGAAATATCCATGATTATTAATTATTTTTACGTTTTTCTTTGCGAAACTAATAAACTATGAATTTAAATTCTTTACTTGCCAATTTAGTTACCCAGATTAAAGCCGAAACAAAATGTATGAAATGGACCTTGAGCTACCACCTTAATATTAAAAATGTTACATCAATATTAGAAAGGTTATAATTACATACATTCTATAATTTTGTTTCCACTTTTACATAATATTTATTTTATCACTTACGTTTAAAATAAGCAATAGTTCCTATTTTATCAGTAGAAACAAAACGTATTTTGTCACCTTGGCATTAGCTAATTATTTTGGTTAGGTTGAGTGATAACTCTGGTACTTATGTTTTTCTGTCTTATGATTTCCTCTATATTTTTGTGTTAAACCTTAATAATCTGGTGTAAAACAAGATGATAAGGACTATTTCGTGAGTTTATAGTAAATATTTTCATTAAGTATACTTAAATCTACGAAAATGACGACTCCAGGTTCATCGGTATGTATTTTTGATAAATATGAAATGTTAATTAAAAAATTATACATGTTCATTGTATTCGTAAATGTTTAGCAGTCTTCGGCTAACGTTCAAGAGTTTTCGATCCGTGTTCCCAAGAATGTCAGGAAGAAATACCATGTAATGAGATTCAATGCAACTCTGAACGTAGACTTTGCAAAATGGACGCACGTCAAAATGGAACGAGAGAACAACATTAAAGAATTCAAAGGAGCTGACGAAGAAATGCCCAAGTAAGTTGTTTACGTATCTTACATTAACAAGGGATCCAACATGAACTCATTTACTTGATTGACATTCTTTGATTAGGAGAATTTTTAAACCATCTGTATACCTTCCTAAAGCGGCGATAGCCTAGTTGGGTGTGGAACGGACTGCCGAGACGAATGTCCGCAGGTTCAAATCCCAAGGGCACACCCATGACTTTTCTAAAAAATTCATGTGTGTATTCTTTGTGAATCTATCGTTAGCTTTAATGGTGAAGGAAAACATTGTGAGGAAACCTGCAAATCTGAGAAGTTCTCTATAGGAATTTCGAAGGTGTGTGAAGTCTACCAATCCGCATTAGGCCAGCATGGTGGACTAAGGCCTAATCCCTCTCAGTAGTAGAGGAGGCCTGTGCTCAGCAGTGGGCAAGTATGGAATACAGGGCTGTTATTATTATACCTTCCTAACATCTGTATTGGTAAAACTTATACTGTGATGCATACTCATGGACCCATGAAGGAGTAATTACTGTCAATAATTTTATTTTTAAATACCATAAATAAAACATTTTCTTAAAGAATTATAACTCGCTTACAGCAAAACATAGACTTAACACATAGCTATTATTACGGATAACCCTCGACCCAATATTGCTATCTGTGTATAGAAATTAATGTGTGGTTTATAACCATTTGTTGTTGAGTCATCACACATAAGGAATTAAAACTTCCTTATGTCTGCAGCATAAGATTAGTGTTGGATTTTGTTACTTAAACTATATGTGCAGCTATTGCGTGTACATATAGATCACCTGATATGGTTATCTTTAGCTTCCCTTTTTGAATCTTGTTAAAATACTTATCAGTTGTCACCTAACATTATTTATCTGTTTGTGAATAGATTGATATTTTCTGATTCTTGTTTACTGATTTTATAATCTGCTGTAAATATTTCATTTTACTTGTTTTAAACCATGGAACACATATAGGGTGCTAATCTCCAGGTGTGGTTTAAAAAAATCAGTATAAGAATATGGGAGTATGTATGTACTATGTATATAGCATATTGAAATGAGAGCTTTGTTTTGTGTAGTGTGTGCAAGGTCCACAATGTGATATGTTGCTCACGAAGGTCAGCCCTACCCCCATAGTACAATGGTGAGAGTGGTGGAGCACTATTGGAAAAATTGGGAGGAAATTTGGGAGAGGGAGAGTGGGGAAGAACAAGAACCTTCTTTAGGGAGGTGAGAGAAGGAAGGGAAATGTTTGCAAACCTTTATAGGCCTCAATGTGAATTTACAACCAAGAGCTATACACATTGAACTATGAGCCTAGGGCGCAGCAAATGTCCCCCAGTGCAAGAGTGTGTATTTGGGGAGAAGACAGAGCGCACAAGAATTGCCCCGGGGGAAATGGTTGTATTAGGCATTAGCCGTATGTTCCTAGTGCTCAATTCCACATGTTAATTGTGTGCTGCTACACTGGTATTTGGGTTTGCTCTTTGAGTATGGGACAACACACCTGGTGGGATTAGCATAGGAAATTATTTTGAGATGCCGTAACACAAGTTACAGGTTACTAAAATAATTGGCGTAATTAATTTAAGTATATTTGTATAGATTTGGTGCTGGATCTGAATATGGCCGTGAGATAAGGGAGGAAGCTCGGCGCAAAAAAAGTTTGGCATAGTGGCACGCAAGTACAAACCTGAGGACCAGCCGTGGATCCTCAAAGTTGGAGGCAAGACTGGAAAAAAGTAAATACATATTAAAATGATTTATTTATAATTTCTTTATGAATGTTAGTTATATTTAATATTTAAAGTATAATAAATATGTGCTGGACCCATAAGCACATTCAGCACATATTTATATCTGACATTGCTTGCACAACCTCTAACAGGTATAATGAAAAGTATGATTAAAAATAAATTTTTCATTTTGGTACAGAGAAAAATATATTAATAAAAAAATAAGAATCAATGATAATCTGGGTCTATATGGTTTTTAAAGGTTCTTTATAATTATCTTATTTTTACAACATTGCAGGTCTTCATTAGTATGATTGTGTCTCAACATAACATGAGCTTCCAATTTATTTATTGGCATAACCTATTCAAATTAATATTAGTTATGTGCAGATGAACTACTATTAGTAACTTTTCTTTCAGATTTAAAGGAATTCGTGAGGGTGGCGTATCAGAGAATGCTGCCTACTATGTATTCACGCACGCGGCAGATGGTGCCATCGATGCTTATCCACTGCAGGAATGGTGGGTGCTAAAAACTGTTTCCATGACTAGTTAATGTTAAAAAGCTATTGGAAGATATGGAAAAAAAGTTGTTGACAACTAGAGACCCATAAAAATGGGATGGCACCTCCCATATTGGCTTGTTACGACTATGAACATTCTAGGTTGCGTACAATTCGAAAGACAGTCTGACATAGTTCTGGCAAATGTCAATGAACATAGTATCTCTTATTGGCTGATTTTATGTTTGTATAATTTTCTATTCACCATCAGGTCTTGTGCCGTGGCTTTACTGATGCTAAGGCAACATTTAAAATGTGGTTTTTACACACACCTTTTTGTTACAGGTACAATTTCCAACCCATTCAACGGTACAAAGCTTTATCTGCCGAGGAGGCGGAACAAGAGTTTGGCAGGTAAGTGCTGGCTAAACTTAATCACTCCTTGCTAATCATGTGGGTTCATCACCATAAAGCGGGGTTTAGATTAGCTAAAAAACTTGCAGAAGTTGACTTCCGCAAGGCATTTTTACTCTGTGAACAATTACGGCAAGCCGACTTCTCCAAATTTTAAATCTTGGAGGATTTGCGGCGACTTGTCTAATGTAAATAGATCTGAAAGATCTTGCGCAATATATTGCTATTTGAACTTGCTAGTCTCAATTTAGCGCTAAACTGATATGCATCGGTTACCGCACACAGGCGCAACAAGGTTATCAACTACTTTTCGCTGATGTTCCGGAAGCGTATGCGTGGCGAGGATGGTGTTGATGATGGCGAGGACCCTGACGAGAAAACCAAAGGCAAAGCCAAGAAGGGTAACAGATTTTTATATTATGTTATCTTCGATTCTTATTCTATTTGAAGATTTTTGCCGTCAATGCAATTATTAGTTATCTAAAGATTAAGATTGACAAGTACAATAAATTATTTTGTAATATTAGATGATATTGTTTACGGCCAGGTGTAGAGTTTAAGATCCACCAAGTTGCCCACACATAATCATATCTTTGATAAATATGTAAAATTCCAGATCTGAAGATATCAGAGATGGACGAATGGGCCGACTCCGACGACGACTCGATGGATTCGGAAAACGGCGAAAAGGACAACGACAGTGACTCCGGCGTAAAAAAGAAGAAGAAAGGTAAATAACGAACATGCAAATTAGTTTTAAGAGTGGTGTAGTAATGTCCATGTATCAACGATAAAAATATTAGCATTGCATTATCATATAATATCACAATTTTTTTCTTATTAATGATTGAAAACTATGATTGTAAATGTAGGCGAATGCACGCTGTACGCCATTATTTAAGTATGAATCTATGTTCTCTTTTATTTGCTATCGCTAATTTTATTTTATGCCGCTCAGGTTTAGTCGATTGGATTTCATCTTATCCCATGTTAACGGTGATGTGATGACGCATCATAAGTGCAACTTTGTTCGCCTACGTGATAAATAAAGTATTTTATTTTATTTATATAACTGTTCCCTCTTGTTAGTATGAGTACGGCAAAGTGTCCCCACTGCACCTGAAGGTAACTGGAATCCCTACCCTCGATAGGATGAGGCCACTTATGAAGGCGACATGATAATTCCTTGTCAGTCGATATAATTGTGCCGGCCTGTTGTCTAATGTTGTAAGACAATATATTATAACTAAAATATAATATTTATAATTAATCTCATTTATTTAATTAGCTCCCCCTAAGAAGAAACGGAAAGTGGAGGATGAGGCTTTTGAGGAGAGCGACGACGGCGACGAGGGAGGGCAGGGAGAAGGACTACATATCCGACTCGTCTGACAGGTACACTTTTAGAGACTTTCCCGCCTTCACACCCACTACTACATCTCCTGTAACCCGGGATCAGCAGTGGGATGCATTTTATGAGACTGAGCAGTGAAGCTCGGCAGGTCTCAGGAAAACTAAGGAAAACTAAAGCACATAATTTTAAACTCATTGATGTCATAACATGGAAATGTACAAATAAAATGATGACAAATTATCTGTTATTATTTGTGTCAGTCATTATTTTTTAAAATAAAAGCGACTACAGACAAAAAAAGTCTGTTGAATGTGAATTTATTTACTATATTGTGATGCTCCCTGATGGCAATACGTTTAAATGAATGAAGACTAAAAATATTTTTGTTTCAGTGATTCAGATCACGAGGCCAAAGCGAATAAAGAACTCAAAGGCGTCGCTGAAGAGGATGCGCTCAGGTATTTAATACACTAAATAAATTGGCTATAGTTTTAGAAATGGCTTTTGAGTGTTTGAATTATAGTAAAATATTTACTTTTAAAGATAACCTAGATGTACTACCTGCGATGTTATGAAAGCAATGTATCTTACAGGAAACTGTTGACCTCCGATGAGGACTCTGAAGAGGAGCAGGAGCAGAAGCAGGAGTCCGAGCAAGAGGACGAGCCCACCAAGGAGGGCGAGGAGCGCGCCAGCAAACTCACCAAGAAAAAGAAGAAGACTGACGAGAACAAAAAAGGTGGGGCTTGCGACTGCGTATTGTAGTTTCAGAATCTGTTGTAAAACGTGCTTCTAAGTCATAGTTATAAAAACAATTTTAAGTTTGACGATAAATTATCCAAGAATAAACTATAGTAAAAAGTAATTATCGATAGGAAAGTTTTGTTTGGACAATATTACTATTTTTATTTATATATAAATTTTAGATTCGAGCAGCGAGCTCAGTTCGGACTCGGACACCGATCCCGAGAGCGGCGGCACTAAGAAACCCAAGAAATCTAAAAATGCAAACTCTAGTGAAAAGAATGCGCCTGTTCCAAGCACTTCAGGTAGATTATGTTTTGAAATTAAACTACTTTTCGGATTCTATCGCGGTTTTTTATATTTTAGTTTTCTCCCGACGTTTCGAAGACTTTGCAGCCTTCATCTACAATATCTACGTACATTTAACAATTATACAACTTTTTAAAATTTTTGCTGTTGGTGGTCCGATCGCAGAATGTGCTCACAGTGTCTTGAAGTCTGGCAGCCGGTGTTTTGGGTTCAGATTTAATTAAATGTAGAACTGGATCCCAGGCTTGTGCAAGTTTCCAAACATCTTCCCTATTGAAATTAAGATGTTTTTTAATTTCAATGGCCTCGCGGATCATCCTAGGCAGGAATCAGTGTTCTTTGGCGAGGATTTGTGGCTTGTCTAGTCGCAGATAATGATTGGCGCCGACTGCAGACTTCGTAGAGCGTTGGTGCTTCACGTCAGCTATATGTTCTTTTACGTGGGTCCCTATATTTCTTCTTGTTTGGCCTATATAAGAGGCCACAATTGCAATTTATTTTGTATACTCCCGGTTCTGGTACAGGTATATGGCACTTGACAGGTGGTAAAAATTGACTAATCGTCTTAGGCGGTTTAAAATATGTTTCTATGGAAGCACGCTTCAGGATATAGCCAATCTTGTCGGTGACTCCTCTCACATATGGTAGTACAACCCGTACACGTTCAAC
>NW_023594294.1:0-14811 GCF_014839805.1 Manduca sexta
TCCATCTTTTTTGTTTTACTACATTCTACTATAGCTATCTACTTTTTTATTTTCTATATCTTATTTTCTACTGCTTATCTTCCTATTTTCAATTATTTCTAGATTCTTATCGCTATTTGTTGTGTTACTAAATATATGTAATATTATCTTACATTATTTAGTTCAACTATTACTACTTATTTCTATTTCTTACTCTATTTGCTATTTCTTTACAGTATTTTATGAATTTATTTCTACTTTCTTTTCCGCTATAATTATATGTATGTTCTCTATTTTAACTTCTATATCTAGTTCTATTTCTAGTTCAGTTCTTTCACGCAAATGCACCGGGCATTTAGTCAGCACATGCATTACACACTCACTTTCCGTTGGATCGCAGATGCATGCCGGACTCTCCTTACACTTGAATCTATGCAAGTATTCGGAGAATCCGCCATGCCCTGTGAACACCTGCGTTAGTATCGGGTCTATAGGTGTTTGCTTCATAATCCGATGAGCCTCCACGACATTAGGGAAGAAAATCTTCGTGGTCGAAGCGGTTTCTCCCTCTGTATAGCGCCTGTCCCATTCGTCGACTGACTCCGCTCTAATTTGTCTCTTGACGTATGAGACAGGGCATCTGCTATACTGAGGTTTGGTTTTGGATTTAAGTGCTGCGTCCTTTGCGAGCTCGTCTGCTCGCTCATTTCCCTCCATCCCTGCGTGTGCCTTTATCCAAAATAGGTTTATTATTTTGTTGCGTTCTTTTAATGTTCTTAAATTTTTCCTAATTTTGAACGCAAGGGGATGGAGGGAAGTTCCGTGCTACGGTGTCCAGCGCCGCCCTCGAGTCGCTCAGGACGCTGCAAATTTCCTCCCACTTTTGACCGCTTCCTCCGTGGCTCCGTGAAGGGCCAGCAGTTCCGCCTGGTAGACGGTGCAGAAGGATTCCATTTTAAATTTTTTGCTTCTTGTCTCGGCGGCATTTTCCCAGATTGAGATTGCCGCTCCGACTCTGTCTTGTATTTTGCTGCCATCTGTATATATACAGAGGCACTGGCTGGTAATTTGGTTCACTTCTGCACCGTCCGCCAGGCACCGATATCGGACCATGCTCCGCTGCGCCGGGTGCTCGAGCTCGCCGTAGGCCACAGGCCGTTCCACCTCGGTCTCCCACCACTCGCCGAGTATCCCTCTTTATTTCGTATAGGGAGGCGTTCTCCCTCGCACGTATATCGAGGGGCAATATTCCGGCGAGCAGTAGGGCCGAGTTTAGTGAGACGGTTCTGTAGGCCTTCGTCAGCTTTTGCGCTAAAAAGCCCTCTTCGGACGACAGCGAGCTGCTTCCTCCTCCGAGTTTTCGCGAGGCCGGGGCCCACACACTTGCTCCGTATAAAACTACTGGCTCCACGACAGCCGTATATAGCAGCTTTATAACGTCTGGCCCCAGCCCCCATTGCAGCCTCGCCGCCCGGGATAGCTTGTTGTAGAAGGCGACTGCCTTTCTACAAACTTCGGAGACGGTGAGTATTGAAAGTCAGCCCGCTGTCGATGGTGACTCCCAGTATTTTTATTTGTTTTCCAGACCAATGTCTACGCCCCCATGTGGAGGATCGGGGAATCGTACTTAAGCTTGCGCGTTATTACCATGGCCTTGGTTTTGTGCGGCGCAAACTTAAGTTTGTTTCGGATTCCCCAGTCCTTCACATAGGCCAACCATTGGCCCTCTTTTTATATTTCGCCCATCTCTTGCCCTTCAAACGCGAGCACCACGTCGTCGGCAAAAGCTTGGCAGTGACTGCCACGTCTGTCAAGCTCGAACAGCAGTGGGTCTGAGGAGCAGATTCCAGAAAGTTGGGCCTCCAATGGATCCCTGTACGCATCCCTTGGAGGTCCATCTCTCACCTCTTCACCGGAATACCTTACTTTAACTTTTCTGCTCTGGAGGTAGCTATCTACAACCCTTCTGATGTTGGCTGGACATCCTTCCTCCGCCAGTCTGACCCTGATTGCTGGCCACCAGGCGCTGTCAAAGGCTCCTCTATGTCCAATGAAACAATGACTATTATTTTTCTTTTCCGATAGTCTGTCTCTTATATACTTCATCAGGACATAGAGTCTTCGGTGCTTCTCTGGGGCATAAAGCCAAACTGGCGGGGGTGTGTCCTAGGGTGCAGATGCCACCTCACTCGACCCACTACCATCTTTTCAGGATTTTACCCATCACTGGTAACAAGCCTATCGGTCTATACGATTTAGCATTCGTATAGTCCTCCTTTGCTGGTTTCCGGAGGACTATGACCGTTGCCTCCTTCCAGATGGTCGGGAAGTGGCCAAGTTCGAGGCATTTGTTAGCCAGTGACAGGTATAACCCCGGGAAAGCCGCTATGGCCTGTTTGCAGATATCTGCTGTAAGACCGTCTGAGCCTGGAGCTTTCTTTGGATTAAAGCTGTTTGCAGCTAAGTGGAGTTCTTCTATGGTAAATGGTGGGTCATGTGGTTCATCATAGACTCTATCATTTACTTTTGTGGCTGCACTTCTTATCCGCTGATGTTCTGCGTTATCGGTCTCTGGATTGTCTTCTGGGTAAAACGTTTCCGCCAACAGCTTCGCCGACTCTATTTCGGTAAGGGTCTGTCCTTGGTGTATTAATGGCAGATCTTCTTTCATCGGGCATGCTTTTCCTATTATCCTATAGACTCCTTCCCAAATGGTTTCTCTGTTCTGTTTCCTACAAAACTCTTTCCAACTATCAATCTGAGCCTTCTTTGCCTCGTTCTCATATTCTTCTTTTGATTTCAGGTACTCGTCGACGACCTTGGCTCTTCGGATCGGCGCTGCGCATCGGATTCTCCTTCTTTTGGTGTTCACCTCACGCTTCATTTTGGCGAGTTCATCGGACCACCACGGTAAGTTTATCCTATTTTTTGATTTTATTAATGGTATTGTATTATTGCTAGTTTCTATTATTGTTTGTATATATTTATTTATTATCTTGTCTAAATTTGTTTTATTATTTATATTTATAATTTCTGATTCTTCTAATTTGTTATTTTCTAACAGCTCCATTTTTCGTTAAAATATGTCCAGTTTGCTTTCCTTGTATTGTATTTCCTTGTTGTTTTATGTTTACGTTTAACATTGTTGTCTTTACTTTTTCTAATTTTCAGAGTTATCGCGTTGTGGTCCGAACTCGCCATGGTATCGTCTACCCTCCAGTCGTTTATCTTGTCCACTATGTCCTCTGAGCAGGCCGTTATGTCAATATGACTGGTGAGGAGTTTCCCTCCTCTCACCGTTTCAAACGTTGGAGACCCGCCGTCGTTGAGTACCTGAAGTCCCCATTCCCCAAGCATGCCCGCCATTTCTTCTCCTCTACTGTCTGTCTCTGCGCTGCCCCACCATATGCTTTTTGCATTGGTGTCGCCCCCAATGAGGATTCCGTTTCGACCCAGTGTTTCAACCGCCTTCCCCAACTGCTCCAAGTATGGCCCTATGGGTTTGTCTGGCTCAAAGTAGAATGAGATCAGAATCAGATCACGCGCTCCGGTTTGAATCTTCACCACTGTGATGTTGGTCGTGGTTAGGCCGGGCACGGGGTCGCAGTCCAACCGTCGTTGAAAACCGCGATTGCTGACTTGACTACGGCCCCGTTTCCGTTTATCCCTTGGAAGATTCTGACCCGCGATGATCCCTCATTCTACCTTTAAGCTACTATATGGCTCCTGGAGCAATGCCACATCGACCTTTCTGTTGGTTGCTTCTATAAGAAGCTCCTCTGTTGCCAACTTCTTACGCTGCAGATTGACTTGCACGACGAAGGTCGATGTGGCATTTGTTGGGGTGCTGGTCTGATCCGGGTTCCCATTGTCCACCTCAGCAGTACGCAATTGCCGATCTCGCTAAGGTTTCCCACTTCCTCCTCACTGGGCACTCTGGGCTAAAGGCACTATGGGCGGCCCCATCGAGCTTGGCCTTTGTGCAGTTGCAGCACGACGGGGCACCTTTGCCATCCAGTCGGCACATTCCGATCTGTGATGCGCTCCCCCGCAGTGACTACATATGTCGACCTGTTCCCGACAGAAGCGCCTTCCATGCCCATAGCCCAGGCAGCGCGAGCACTGTATAAGAGGAGATTGGTCCTCCACCCTCACTCTTTGCACATCAATATGGACAGATCCTCTTCCGTGAGGCACTTCCATATTCGCGGAGGCACCTGTATCGCCACATGTGATGTTAGTGGATTTCTCGCCCTTTTCCTGAATCTCACTCTTATGTTCGCACTCTCATCGCTCGCATCTCCCAGTAGATGTTTGTTTTGGGAGATGAGTGCTCGCACTATGTCCTCGTCTTTGTTGTAATTGAGGACATCTCGCAGTAAGACCATAGGTTCTTTATTTCTTATTTCCTCCACTTTCAAGTCCTTTCCTGTCGTTCTTATCCTCTCCTTTATCTTTCCCAGCTCCTCTTTCGATGTGCACCCGACTATCACTTTCCGATCTTTCGCTTTCCTTATTCTATCGATCCTGAGCCCTTCCTCTCTTGCGTTCAGGGTGGTCCGAATCTTTTCGAAGACCTGGTCGCCCGTGGCATCCTGATCCGCCGAGGTTATTGCAACCGAGTACATTCCTGTCTCTGTATTCTTATTTATTTGCGGTGTAGCTGCCACACTCGCGTAACTCCTTCCTTCGCTCCATACCTCTCTTTGCTTTTTAATTTCTTCCTTTAGTTTGTCCATTTCTTCTTTGTTCTTTTGAGCATTTCTCCGTGTTCTTCTAGCTTTTAATAAGTTCTTTTTCCGTCTCTTCTTTCTCCTTACCCTTTCCACTTTTTCTATCGTTTCGGCGGTTCCGACTGGTTCCGCCAGTCTACTCTCTTTTTTCCTTCCTGTATTCCTTTCTTCTTCACTTTCCTTGACTAGTTTATATAACTTCTCTGTTGCTTCCAGAACGTCTGTTTTTATTTCTGTTTTTAAATTTCTACTGTTGTTTATTTGTAGTTTTATTTTTAGCAAGCAGGCCTTTGCCTGTGCTGTCCTGTTCATTTGTCCAGCTTCCTCGGTTAGTGGGGCTTCTAGTGTCGATAGTGTCAGCGGTGTAGTCCTTTTTCCGGACCCTTTCCCATCCGAGGGAGCCGCTTTGGGTTTCGGCCTCGCAGTGGCGGTTGTGTCCGTTCCTTCTGGTCTTCCCATCTGAGATTCCAGGCTGCGCCGCGCCTGCGCGACTTTTGTCCCCCCAGTCTCCCTCGGGCTGGTTTTTTCTGGGGTCTTGCTTTGCGGCCTGCTGTCTTGGGCCGGGGTGCGAATTCCAAACCTGTTTAGGGAATGCGTCACTGTAGTCAAAATAAATGACAATAAAACTTTCACTTCAGTGAGTGACTGTCAAATGATGTATATGCGTAAGTCTAAATGGCTTACGATGTCAATTGTTTATATATATATAGTGCCTTCTGCACAAATCAATACTATTTCCTATTCACTAATAATAGTTGTCTTTTGTTTCAGGTTCCAGTGTTCCTGGAGGTGCGGCAATCTGCGAGTGTTGCGCTAATTCTCTTCAGGTAAGTACCACCGTTATTTTGTCCACTAGTAGTCTCTTAATTATCCCTTTCAAAATTCTCAATATAAATTTATAAATTTTTTACCTTTTTCAGGTCACCTATGGTTCCCGTGGATGCGTCGCCCTACGAGTTCGGCGCGGTTCACTTCGGGTAATTATTTGCCAATTTTCTGCGTTTTTACTTTTGCTGAATTCCGGGTTTTAGTTTTTAGGCTTTCGCCACGGTATAGCCGAGGTCTACCTCGTCAAGTGAGACCAGGGTGGGTGGGGGGGCTTTTCGCTGAAATTTTTTGGCCGGAGCGCGACGTGCGACGCGTCGTTGGACGCGTCTCGGCTAGCACTACACGATTCAAAAATAAAAAGGAGTACCGTCGATACAAAAATTTTCACCGTCGGCAAACAAAGGTAAAATTCAAAAAATTCAAAAAAATTTCGAAAAAATGGGGGGGGGAATGTCAAAAACTGTCTAAACGTATACTACTAATCGAGCCAAAGACAACGATGTGCCACACTATGATGTTTATACAAAAAATTTTCGATATTCTAACAAATTATTTTTAAAATGTGCACAGTTTAGATATGGATTATCATATATCGATCAGCTGATGATGACGCAATTTGGAGTTCGCCGGATATGTAAGTGTGACCCGTCGGGTTAGGTTAGGTTAGGTTAGGTTAGGTTAGGTTAGGTTAGGTTAGGTTAGGTTAGGTTAGGTTAGGTTAGGTTAGGTTGGGGTGCTAGGTCAGGAAACCTCCACGTGGTGCACCCTGGGCAACGGCGCGTCGATCAGACCGATCAGGCTGATCTGCGCGCCGGCGAATATCCTGACAACGAGGTGGTTGGCGGTCGTCGCCTCTTGTGGCGGCCGCCGTCTAGTTACGCCGTCGGACAGTGTCGTCGTCGACTAGTCTCTCCGTCACTTGTGGCGTTGGCGAGTAGGCCCGCTGACGATATTTTCCGCCGTCGACTAGGACAACGTCGTGGGGCCCATCTCGGGCAGCTCCCGGTTCTGTCGGGGGTGTCGGCGGGCTCGGTGTGCGCTCACCCCGCCCCGAGCAGGCAGTGGGGATTTTCCCTTTCATTGCCACCGTCATAGATCGTAACCCGGTATGGAGGTCTGTGGATATGTCTCGCGCTCCTGCCGGACCGAGGGTCTTGGCTTAACCGCCCGGACCGCGAGGAAGAACACCTCTATAAAAAATCACCCCGAATCTCAAGCGGCGGCGCACCGCTAGGGGATGCATGGCCGATGGGTAGTTCGGTCTCGAGTGCGACCCCGCCAGAGTACCGGCCGACACTCTGTGCGGGTTACGCTAGGCTTACCCAGGTACAGGGGCTCTGCCTGGGCGGACCACCCTTTCCCCATACTCGTGGGAACAAGCATGGAATCTTTATCTCAAAACCTTAAAACCCTATAATTCTATTGACGAAGTTGCCTTCTCCAGTTCCGGAATCCGGGGCTGAGGAGGCGGAGTTCGGGGGCGAAAAGCTCCCGCTGATGGCGAAGTAGAGAAGGAGAACGCGGGCGCGAAGCCCATGGAGGTGGCAACTGAATTCGTACGGCCTCCGAGCTTAGACTCGGACTCAAGTGGGAGCGGCTCCACCGTACGAAGCAAAAAACTTTGGAGGAGGAACTCGCGCTCAAGGCACAGTTTGTCGCAATTCACCAGCGACACCGACGAACCAGCGCCAAAGTCGCAAACGACTGACAGCAGAGGGAGAGGACGCCCGCCCTCAGTCGGCAAATATGTCGGCTTGAGGAAAGCACAGCTCGAGCGGGATAAGCTCCAACGCGAGGAGGCGAAGAAGAAGGCCGACAAGGAGCTGGAGGAGCGGCTCCATTTTGTTAAGTCACCGGTGCATCCCAGGGTGTCAGACACCGAGGAAGAGGACCGACCCGTGCTGAGGGAAGACCTTAGACAGTGTGTCCAGGTAGTACGCACAACAGTGAGGAAATCTGGCAACCTCAAAGGAACTTCCCAGAAGGCCTTAAACTGGGTCACTAATAAAATTGCCAGGTATGTTGACCAACCTGAGTCCGCCGCAATCGCTCGCCTTGAGGGCGAGGCTAAGAAGTGGCAGGAGAATTGTGCCCGGCTCGAGGCAAACATGAAAACCATCCAGGAGGAGAACACAGCTCTTAAACGACGCCTCGAAGAGCTGGAAGCGGCCGCCAAAGGGCCGTCCACAGAGGAGATGCTGGCGATGGTCGAAGCGAGGGTCCAAGCCCGAATGGAATCGATCCTCATGGGCCCGGCGCAACGACCCTCGCTGGCACACGAGAGAAAGGCCACTCCAGGAGATGTACAACTCCCAGTGAGCGATGGCTATGTTGGCGGAACCCAGGCCATGCCGAGAAGAGAAAAAGGCAAAGGAAGGGGAAAAAAGACGGCTCAGCCCGCTCAGGCTCCCGCTCCTGCCCCCACTATCCCCGCTCCCATCGCTGGACCTTCCAGTGCCCCGCCGCAAGCCATAGCGGGCCCTTCTACTGCGGCGGTTTCGACACCCGCGATGGCGCCAGCAAGAAGACGCGAGAAGAGCGCGGCGGCTGTAAAGAAGTCGGCACCAGGCTCCAAGCCGAAGAAGAGTGGGAGAAAAGATCCGGCAGGTCAACCTGCGCCGGAGCCCCGTCCGCTGCCGCCGGCCCCTGCCACAATGGAGACGCCATGGGTGGAGGTGGCCAGAAAGAAGAAGAAGGGGAAAATCGACAGCGACAGCGCCAACAACAACAAGCGTGCAGCCGCCAAAACCTTCGCGCCGGAAGGAACCCAAACTGCGGCCGCCACGATCTGCGGCCGTGGTAATTTCGTTGACACCGGCAGCCGTGGCAAAGGGTCTGACGTACAAGGGCGTCCTCACGGACGCACAGAATCGCGTGGACCTCACCGGATTGGATATATCGAGGTTAAAGCCGAAGTTCACGGCCACGGGCGCCCCGATGTACGAGGTGCCCGGGGCCAACTCGGGAGAGAGGGCCAACTCCTTTGCCGAGAGGCTGAGGGAGTGCTTCGGTGGGTCGGAGGATATTAAGATCTCCCGGCCCACGAAGACTGCAGAGCTGCGGCTGACGGAGTTGGACTACACGGCCACTCCGGAGTCGGTCGCAGCGGCCCTCTCAGAGCCGGTGAGTGTCCCGCGGACGCAATCAAGGTGGGGCAAATTCGCCCCGATCGCTCCGGCGTTGGGACCGCCTGGGTTCGTTTGCCCATAAAGGCGGCCCAAAAGGGTGAAGGGGGCGGGCCGAATTTTGATCGGTTGGACCGCGGCTCAGTGACCGTCCTCGAGTCGCGGCCCTGCAGTACTTCCGGTGCCTGGAGAGCGGGCACGTTAGGGAGCGCTGCGACTGCGCGGTGGACCGCAGCGACCTTTGCTACCGCTGCGGTCAAGCGGGCCACAAAGCCCGCGAGTGCAAGGCCCCGGCGAACTGCGCAGTCTGCGCTGCCGCCGGCAGGCCGCGAGCACCGGCTCGGGGAAGGCTTGTTCTGCCCCTCCCGACGCAACCGGCGCCGCCCCCAAGGAAGAGAATGCCGCCGCGGCTGAGGTTCTGTCCCAGCCGCAGGCGGCGGGCCCACAACCAGTGGCCGAGATGGACGTGGAGGAGATCGCCCATCAGTAATGGACCTAAGCTTCCTCCAGGCGAACATCAACCACTGCGCCCGCGCCCAGGACCTGTTGTCCCAAAGCCTGGCGCAGTGGTCGGTGCAAATGGCCGTGGTCGCCGAACCGTATTTTGTCCCGCCCGAGATAACTGGGTAGGGGACATCGACGGGTCGGTGGCCATCATCACCAGGGTGCCGCTGGCTCCCCGCCCTTCGCAAAAGTCGAGAAGGGCCAGGGATGCGTCGCGGCTCTGTTGGGGACTTGTGGATTGTAGGAGTTTATTTCTCCCCAACAGACCTCTGGCCGAGTTCGAATCTTTTCTCGTTCGGCTGGGGGCCTGGTTGAGCAGGGCCAACCTCACCCGGCGATCGTCGCCGGCGACTTCAACGCGAAGTCCGCGGTCTGGGGTTCGCCGGCGACCGACGCTCGCGGTGAGGTCCTGGAGGAATGGGCGATTTCCGTCGGCCTGGTCGTCCTGAACAGGGGGTCGGTGGACACGTGCGTGCGGCACAACGGCGGGTCTATTGTGGATCTGTCGTTTGGGAGCCCCGCCGTCGCACGTCGTGTCCAGGGCTGGAGAGTCCTCGCGGGCGTGGAGACGCTGTCGGATCACCGTTATATAAGGTTCGATGTCTCCGCGCCCCGAGTATCCGGCCCAATAGTGTTGGTGGACCGAGTGCCCCTCGACAGGACGGCCCGCGGTGGGCTCTGAGACGCCTCGACAAGGAGGCCCTAGAGTTGGCCGCTCTGGCAGTCTCGTGGCTCCCCGAGCCGGAGGGTCCGGTTCGGGTAGAGCAGGAGAGCGGAGTGGTTCGGGGTGGCAATGTCGGATGTCTGCGACGCCGCCATGCCCCGGGCGCTCCGTCGTCCTCCGCGGCGGGAGGTGTACTGGTGGTCGGCGGAGTTAGCGCAGTTGCGCGCGTCATGCGTGGCTGCGCGCCGTCGATGCGCCAGACATCGCCGCCGCCGAATCCGAGGAAGAGACCACGAAGACCAGGAACGGCAGCTCTACGGCCTCTATAAAGAGGCGAAGAGCGCTGCGGGTGGCCATTCACAGGGCCAAGGTCGCGGCACGTAGGGAGTTTTGGAGACTCTCGACGCGGACCCGTGGGGGCGCCCATACAAGCTAGTTATGAACAAGCTTCGTTCGGCGGCGCCCCACTGTCGGAGAGTCTCAGGCCAGATCTGTTGGCCAACGTTGTCGCGGCCTTGTTCCCGGCCACCGAGGAGACCACTCCTCCACCGATGGCGCCACCGGAAGTGGCGTCATCGTCGTTGGAACTTTCGGCAAGGGATATTCCAGAGGTTTCGCCCGCGGAAATGCGGGCGGCAGTGTTCGACTGCGGGGCAAAAACACCGCCCCGGGTCTCGACGGCATCCCCGGGAAAGCCTGGGTGTTAGCCCTCGAGTACTTGGGGCCGCGGCTCCGCAGTTTATTCTCCGCCTGTATGGTGCAGGGCGTCTTCCCGGCGCGTTGGAAAGTCGGGAAGCTCGTCCTGCTTAAGAGAGACCCGCAGAGTCGCCGACGGCCGACCGGCCCAACGTGCTGCTCGACGAGGTCGCCAAACTGTTTGAGCGTATTATCCCCGCGCGCCTCGTCGAGCATCCCGAGAGGGTCGGTCCGAATTTGGCCGACAAACAGTTTGGTTTTAGGGAGTGGACGCTCAACTGTCCACGCGATTCTGCAGGTCAAGTCGCAGGCGGAGGCAGCAGTGGCCAGGGGAAGGTCGTCATCGCGGTTTCTCTCGACATCTCAATACGCATTTAACTCGCTCCCCTGGCCATGCATCAACGAAGCACTGCGGTACCACGTGGTGCCGCCCTATCTCAGGCGTCTGGTGCACGCGTACCTTTCTGACAGGTACGTGGTGTATCCGAGCGCCGACGAGTAACTTTCGAAGAGCGATGTCGTGCGGTGTTCCACAGGGGTCGGTTCTAGGCCCCCTCTTGTGGAACATCGGGTACGACTGGGTGCTCCGTGGTGCCAATCTCTGGGGCGTCGACGTGACGTGTTATGCGGATGACACGTTGGTCACGGCGACGTCTAAGACCTTCCAGGGCGCCGCGATCCTGGCGGCGGTGGGCACCGGTCATGTAGTGAGCCGCATTCGGCGTTTAGGTTTAAAGGTGGCCCTCGAGAAGACCGAGGCCATCTGCTTTCACGGGCCTCGGAGGGCCACCGGCCGGTGCCCACATCGTAGTGGAGGGTGCGGATTCCCATCGGCAATACCATGAAGTATTTAGGTTTGATTTTGGATAGCCGGTGGGAGTTCAGCGCCCATTTTAAAAGCTTAAGGACAAAAGTTGACCAGGGCGGCGGGCGCTCTTTCCAGCCTGCTGCCCAACCTGGAAAGGTCCAAATATCCCTTGTCGAAGGTTATACCACGGGGTCGTGCGATCCATAGCACTATACGGCAGCCCGGTCTGGGCTGACGCCCTAGGAAGCGTTCTGCCGCTCTCCTGCGGGGCCCACAGCGGGTCATTGCGCAGCGGGCCATACGGGCGTATCGCACGGTCTCGTTCGAGGCGGCTAGTCTTTTGGCCGGATTCCTGCCCTGGGATCTGGACGCCAAGGCTCTCTCCGATACATTCCATTGGAGAGGAGGCGTTCAGGAATGGGCAGCGTCCGGCCCTGAAGAGTGGAGGCCAAGAGGGCCTCCTTACGGCGAGCCGCCGTGGAGGAGTGGCGTCTCAGGCTGGAGGCCCCGACAGCGGGGCTTCGGGCCGTCGCGGCAGTGCGTCCTGTCTTTGCACAGTGGCTGGACAGGCGCCACGGCGCGGCAACTTTCAGATTGACACAGGTGCTCACCGGGCATGGGTGCTTCGGGGAGTACCTGTGTCAGGCTATGCTGAGGACGGAGATAAGCGCCGTGTGTCACCATTGTGACAACTGCCCGCGGGATACGGCCCAACATACGTTGGAGTCTTGCCCAGCCTGGGACGATGAGCGCAGCGCTCTCGTGTCAGTCGTCGGAGAGACCTCGCTGCCGGCTGTGGTCGCGTCCATGGTCGACAGTCGGGAGGCCTGGCGTGCGGTGGCCCACTTCTGTGAGGTGGTTCTCTCGCAGAAGGAGAGTGCCGAGAGGGATCGGGAACGGGCCGATCCCTCCCGCCGTCAGAGGAGACGTAGGAGGCGCCGGGTGGACGACTGACCGGCGTCTCCCGCCCTGTGGAATGGGGGCGTTTGGAGAATACCACCACGGTAAACCCCTGCCTGTCGTAGAGGCGACTAATAGGGGCCACGAAGGGGTCGTCGGCGGGCAGCAGGGGCTGTCCGTCTAGTGCGCGCGCACTTTTCAGTGCGTGTAGTGCGTTCATCGCACACTATTCGGTTGACCCCGGGATGGGCGGCAGTGTGGTGTTGACCTCACGCTGCCGCTGACGCTGAGCGTCCTTCGGTGCGCGGGGGCTTAGGAGCCCCATTTAGGAGACGGGCCGCAAGGCGGCACCGCGCAGGGAGCAGCCGCGGACGAAACTCGGACCTGCTGTCTCGAGGTAGCACGCAGCCGTCCCTATGCGCCGAAGAGGGTCAACGCGGAGTTTTAGTTGGTAGGTCGTTGCGTAGGGACTAGTTTGTTAGGGTTAGGGACTCGGCCCGACCGCCGCCCGTGGGTTCCGGGCCGCTCAATTGTCGGGTCGTAAGGCAGCAGCTACCCCAACATAACCGCTCAGTCGCCCCGCGAAGACTGGGCGGTAGTAATAAGAGTACTTTCTCGCGAAACCAAAAAGGTTAGGTTAGGTTAGGTTAGGTTAGGTTAGGTTAGGTTAGGTTAGGTTAGGTTAGGTTGGGTTAGGTTAGGTTAGGTTAGGTTAGGTTAGGTTAGGTTAGGTTAGGTTAGGTTAGGTTAGGTTAGGTTAGGTTAGGTTAAGGTTGGAGGTTAGGTTAGGTTAGGTTAGGTTAGGTTAGGTTAGGTTGGGTTGGGTTGGGTTAGGTTAGGTTAGGTTAGGTTAGGTTAGGTTAGGTTAGGTTAGGTTAGGTTAGGTTAGGTTAGGTTAGGTTAGGTTAGGTTAGGTTAGGTTAGGTTAGGTTAGGTTAGGTTAGGTTAGGTTAGGTTAGGTTAGGTTAGGTTAGGTTAGGTTAGGTTAGGTTAGGTTAGGTTAGGTTAGGTTAGGTTGGGTTAGGTTAGGTTCGGTTAGGTTAGGTTGGGTTGGGTTGGGATTTAGGTTAGGTTAGGTTAGGTTGGGTTGGGGTTAGGTTAGGTTAGGTTAGGTTAGGTTAGGTTAGGTTAGGTTAGGTTAGGTTAAGGTTAGGTTAGGTTGGGTTAGGTTGGAGTTAGGTTAGGTTAGGTTAGGTTGGGTTAGGTTAGGTTACTTGGGTTAGGTTAGGTTAGGTTAGGTTAGGTTAGGTTAGGGGTTAGGTTAGGTTAGGTTAGGTTAGGTTAGGTTAGGTTAGGTTAGGTTCGGTGACGTAACCTAATGTTAGGGTACGTAAGGAGAGGTTAGGTTAGGTTAGGTTAGGTTAGGTTAGGTTAGGTTAGGTTAGGTTAGGTTAGGTTGGGTTAGGTTAGGTTAGGTTAGGTTAGGTTGGGTTAGGTTAGGTTGGGTTAGGTTAGGTTAGGTTAGGTTAGGTTAGGTTAGGTTAGGTTGGGTTAGGTTGGGTTAGGTTAGGTTAGGTTAGGTTAGGTTAGGTTAGGTTAGGTTAGGTTGGGTTAGGTTAGGTTAGGTTAGGTTGGGTTTAGGTTAGGTTGGGTTAGGTTAGGTTAGGTTAGGTTAGGTTGGGTTAGGTTAGGTTGGGTTAGGTTAGGTTAGGTTGGGTTAGGTTAGGTTAGGTTAGGTTAGGTTAGGTTAGGTTAGGTTAGGTTAGGTTAGGTTAGGTTAGGTTAGGTTAGGTTAGGTTAGGTTAGGTTAGGTTAGGTTAGGTTAGGTTGGGTTAGGTTAGGTTAGGGTCGGTTAGGTTGGGTTGGGTTGGGGTAGGTTAGGTTAGGTTGGGTTAGGTTAGGTTAGGTTAGGTTAGGTTAGGTTAGGTTAGGTTAGGTTAGGTTAGGTTAGGTTAGGTTAGGTTAGGTTGGGTTAGGTTAGGTTGGGTTTAGGTTAGGTTAGGTTAGGTTGGGTTAGGTTAGGTTAGGTTAGGTTAGGTTAGGTTGGGTTAGGTTAGGTTAGGTTAGGTTAGGTTGGGTTAGGTTAGGTTAGGTTAGGTTAGGTTAGGTTAGGTTAGGTTAGGTTAGGTTAGGTTAGGTTAGGTTGGGTTAGGTTAGGTTAGGTTAGGTTAGGTTAGGTTAGGTTAGGTTAGGTTAGGTTAGGTTAGGTTAGGTTAGGTTAGGTTAGGTTAGGTTAGGTTGGGTTGGAGGTTAGGTTAGGTTAGGTTAGGTTAGGTTGGGTTAGGTTAGGTTAGGTTAGGTTAGGTTAGGTTATGTCAGTTAACGAGATCTGAGGTAAGATGAGGTTATGTTAGTTGAGGTTAGCATAGGTTTGGTTAGGTTAGGTTGGGTTGGGTTAGGTTAGGTTAGGTTAGGTTGGGTTAGGTTAGGTGTGGTTGGGTTTGGTTGGGGTGGGTTGGGTTGGGTTGGGTTGGGTTGGGTTGGGTTAGGTTAGGTTAGGGGGTTGGGTTGGGTTGGGTTAGGTTAGGTTAGGTTAGGTTAGGTTGGGTTGGGTTAGGTTAGGTTAGGTTAGGTTGGGTTAGGTTAGGTTAGGTTAGGTTAGGTTAGGTTAGGTTAGGTTAGGTTGAGGTTAGG
>NW_023594295.1:0-14810 GCF_014839805.1 Manduca sexta
CCTGGAAACTGTAGTCTTTAAATTCAAATGGCACATCAGTCGGAATCATTGGTATGCGCGGTATGAGAACATCTTCTCCTTTATACTTTCCTTTCAGTATAGTTGCTTCTATCACGTTGTTTAGTATTTTTTTTATCGCTAACCGTGTGCCGTTGCAAAGACGCGGTTGGTTGATATTTCGCAACCTTATAACTACCGATCCAACCTTTAATTGAAGATTCTGAGGTGGCAATCCTGGCAAATCCAGCGAGTTTAAAAATTCCGGTGGATAGTTGACTACATCATCTTGGTTAGTAGCCGAATCAACTGATTTATATATCCTAGCGGACCCGACAGACTTCGTCCTGTCAAAAAGATTTGTAATATGACAGTTTTTTGTTCCTATCTATTTTATTAGTCACAATGCGATATCACTTTTGTTGAGTTTCAGAACGCGACATTACATTATTATATTCTGGGGCCTTATTCTCTATCCCGCACGTTATTTTGACAGTGTAACAAGCACGTAACACAACGCATCATATTTAGTACTATAGAAATTTGGCTTACAGAATACCATTCCACGCACATTTCTCGAAGATAACATGACACGGCCGCGTTACGCGTTTACACTATCATACAGAATAAGGGCCCTGTGCTCCAACGCACACTGCTTTGTTTTTAGGAACACACCTACATTGCTTAGACAACAGTGAACTTTATAAAATAGCAATAAAGCTCAAATTGACTCTACGTATTAGTTAGAAAACGTTTGTATAGGATAAAGAAAAGGACTGTTTTTAGGGTTTTTCTATTAACCTAAACCTTCCTCAAGAATAGCACTATCTTTGAGTAAAACCGTACAGAAATCCGTTTCGTACATTTTGAGAAAATCAATCACGAACAGACAGATAGTGGGGACTTTGTTTTATAATATTAAATATCTGAGATCGTATTTTTTATTATTTTGTAATAGAACCAAGGGTACGCCTCGAGCGGGTTTACCATCATGTTGAACACCTGGTGGAAATCATCAAGGATATGGATATTTTTTCATTGAGAGTGGTTTATTTATAAAGATGTGAAAGCAGTAGTAGCAGTATTCATATGAAAACTATCAACTTACATGGAGCGGTGTAGCAACTTAAAACAACCTTTTTGTTTTATATTGGCACCGCAAAATTGTCCCAATGTACCTGATGGTAAGTGGTGGGATCGACTGATGAGGGATGATTACCCCTCGGCAGTCGACACAATTATGCCGGCCTGTTGGAACCGTATATATATAGATCCCGGAACGCTACACACTTACGAAGGCCACTATAGCGGGCTTTGGTGGCCACTATTCGGGCGGATATAAAATATATCCTACCACCAGCAAAACTATACGATCTAATTTAAGTAGTAAGTCCAAGTTAAGCTCTTAGCAACAAATAATAAGCAACCTTTTGTAAAATTCAGAACCACTTGGTATTGCAGGTAAAAATAGATTTTAGTGCCGTAAGAATTTTTCGTCGCGTGACAACCTTACTATTGAAGATAACGACATTGGCAGTTCACCTTTTAATAGCCACGTACAGGTATGTATATGCGCGTTTTCAAAAATCTATATGTAAATGATAAAGTTGTAAATTACTAGGTATCCATCAAACTTAGGGTCTCATGATTTGGAATAAAGTTCTTAAGATCGGGCCCTGTGTATACTGTATACCTATTTATAAAATACAATAATAATATATACTCTATAGAAATGTTTGTTTTTCAGTTTCATACATTACTATATTATCATAATATAATGTATGGTAAGTCGGGGAGAAAGCAATAAGTAAGTCAGAGAAGGTTTAGGTTCCTTCACAGTTAAAGCAACTATACTTGCATACGTTCGTGTCCACAATCCATTCCATTCCCATCAAGGCTATTGTACAATCAACAATAATTTACTACTACATAATGCTTTGAAGCGGCGATAGCCTAGTTGGGTGTGGAACGGACTGCCGAGACGAATGTCCGTAGGTTCAAATCCCAAGGGCACACACCTCTGACTTTTCTAAAATGATGTGTGTATTCTTTGTGAATTATCGTTCGCTTTAACGGTGAAGGAAAACATCGTGAGGAAACCTGCACATCTGAGAAGTTCTCTGTAGGAATTTCGAAGGTGTGTGAAGTCTACCAATCCAGGCCAGCGTGGTGGACTAAGGCCTAATCCCTCTCAGTAGTAGAGGAGGCCCGTGCTCAGCAGTGGGCAAGTATATAATACAGGGCTGATATTATTATTAATGCTTTGAAAATAATAATTTACCAACATACTTAGTCTAGTAATGCGGACTCGCGCAATAATTGCTCGACCATCATACTTTTAAACTGTATTGCATGAAACATAAATATCGAAAAACATCATTAAATGATTTGGATATTTCAGTACGCAATTTTACACCTATTCATATAATCTCATAATTATTCATTCAGGCAAAAAAGAAATCGTACACAGCGCCGCTGTATGAATATGCTTTATTGTTAATTTGCAACTGTACAATTGATGAATAATATATATTGATATCGGAAATGATATCTCACGAGAAATGTGTATTTTTTATTATATTGGTGATAGGTTTCTCATATGTGAGAGTTCTTATGGGTAGGTACCACCACAATGCCTTTTTCTTCCGCCAAGCAGCAGTGTTTAATTCCGGATTGAAGGACATTGTAGCTAGTGTAACTACTGGACGTAATAATACTTAACATTTCATGTCTCAATATGGCGAATGCAGTGGAATACCGAACAATACATTGTAACTCAATGTGTTGGATGGTGTTTCAACTGTTTCTGGTAGTCGTATCGCTTACCATCAGGTGAACAGCAAGCTCATCTCGTCGTTCAAAGCAAAAAGAAAAAAATATATAAAAATATTAAGATTGCCAGTAAGACATTCATAACAATTTACTATATTCGCCAGCCTGGGTTACTGAATGAAATATTGCCCATTATTGAGCACGGGCCTTCTTCGCTACTGATAGGGTTTAGGCCCTAGTCCAGAACGCTGGCCTGGTGCGGGCAGACTTCACATACCTTCGAAATTCTTACAGAGAATCATCAATTCAAGTCAAGTTTGTTCACGATAAAAAATGTAATGTTCACGAAAACCTAGTTGGGAATGATAAGTTTTATAATATCTAGTTACTTCGCTAGCTTTATGATCTTTCAGTAGCTGCTTTTTTCTTTCAACTAAATATACTGTCCAATAAACGTTTAAGTTTAATATTGTAGTTGAATCAATTGTCAGTGTATTTTTTACCTAATATAATAGAACATAATCCATCCATCATCCCCTAAGGTTTGGAAAATATGAAGGAGTGGTCATATATCCAGCAATGAAACAGTTCATCGCGATATCGTCGACAAGATTCAATACTGGACAACTCTGTCTGCTGTGTGGAACTACAAAAAAATATAATTGTCATATACTGGTATTTAAAAATAGAAGCCAAGCACACTACGATCTCAATTACAAGATATTATAGAACTAGCTTTTGCCAGCGGCTCCGCCCGCGTTATAAAGTTTTTCAGGCTAAAGTTTTCCGTTATAAAAGTAGTAGTTTCCCGGGGGCCTATGTTATTCCCAGGGTCTCAAACTGTCTCCATACCAAATTTCATCTTAATACGTAAGGTCGTTTTTGAGTTTAACACGTTCAGGCAGACAGATGCAGCGGGGGACTTTGTTTTATAATATATTTTTTAGAACTTTTTAAGGAGACAANCCCGTCATACATCATTGTTGCATAACTTTAAGCGTTTACGCAGCGCAGGCAACAGAAGCTCTCAAAAGTAATATATTTCCTCGTTTTTGCAAGATGTTTGATTACTGCTCCGCTCCTATTGGTCATTAGCGTGATGATATATAGCCTATAGCACTCCAGGAATAAAGGGCTATCCAACACAAAAAGATTTTTCCAGTTCAAACCGGTAGTTCTTGAGATTAGCCATTACTGCTCCGTTCCTATTGGTCATAGCGTGATGATATATAGTCTATAGCACTCCACAAATAAAGGGCTATGCAACACAAAACGATTTTTCAGTTGAAACCGGTAGTTCCTGAGATTAGCCATTACTGCTCCGCTCCTATTGGTCATAGCGTGATGATATATAACTTTGAGCACTCCACAAATAAAGGCTATCAACACAAAACGAATTTTTCAGTTGAATCCGGTAGTTCCTGAGATTAGCCATTACTGCTCCGCTCCTATTGGGTATAGCGTGATGATATATAGCCTATAGCACTCCACAAACAAAGGTCTATTCAACACAAAAATATTTTTTCAGTTCGAATCGGTAGTTCCTGAGATTAGCCATTACTGCTCCGCTCCTATTGTGTATAGCGTGATGATATATAGCCTATAGCACTCCACGAATAAAGGGGTTATCCAACGCAAAAAGAATTTTTCAGTTTGGACCGGTAGTTCCTGAGATTAGCGCGTTCAAACAAACAAACAAACTCTTCAGCTTTATATAATAGTATAGATAATTTTGTTAATAATCAGTTGTTTTTTATTTATTGCTTTAAATGCTGAGACGAGCTTGCCGTTTGCCTAATGGTAAGCGATACGGCCGCGCATAAACAGTACAAAACACCATCTTACACCTTGAATAATATGCACTGCTCTCGCCATTCTAAGACATGAGATATTAAGTCTTATTATGTCCAGTAGTCACACTGTAAGGGGAATCTGAAGGTAGTTGGTAAATTCTTTCACTAACAGAAAGATACGCTATCCCTGAGTTATCTTCCTGTCTCTGGAATGGACCCTTTTACAGGCGGAACCACATGGATAGGCTAGTAAATGTATAATTAAAATATCAGAAAATTATTTCAATTTCAATAAGAAGATGTCGTACAAAAAATAATCAATATTGAATCAACTGTTTAAATTATATCGCAGAAATCGTATACTTAATTATTTTTTTTTGATTACCGTCACAGTCTTTTGCGCAGGTCTTTTTGTATGACCATTCTTGTTTTTGCCTATTTTCGTCAGCCTCGGCGCTTCGTGCACTTTCGATTTTTTAGTTTGAAGGCCATATTTAAGTATGAGGAACTTAAAATTTTATTTCATCCAGCCAATATAAAAGTCTTAAGTAAAATTCCGGAGGAGTGTTAGTTGAACTCGGAGGTTTCCGTATGAACTTGTAGGTAGGGTATTTATATAACTTGAAACAAGGCAAACTTGACTTAGCCGTTTGATCCCTAGACACGGTTATAGCACCGACCGTAAAAAACAAGTTTGTGATAATAAATTCGCTGTTTTGATTATTAAAGTATATAATGAGGAAGGTCACGTGGTCAGTCACGCAAAAAAAAAGGGCGCGAAACTGAAACGGCTGGCCAGCGGACCATTGCGTTGGTGTTACACCTTCCTTGCATTTTGCTTAGGATCGGACGGACGTTCACAATCGTTGCATTTCGCTAACTATATTTCTATGTTCTTGCTCTTTTGCTTATCTGTTAACTAATTTGATTAAAATTGTTGTCGTTTAGCAAATAAGTTAAATTTTGTTATAAGTACTAAATACTATTTTAGTTGTGAGTTAATTGTCAAACAAATAAATATTAATAACGTTAAATATATATTATCAGTTTTTTGTCGTATCACTATGGTATAGTTGCAGTGCTGAGGTCTCGGGTTCGATCGTCGGATTGCAAAGTGTAATTGGTTTCCCTATTAATTATCCCGATATCACATCATAGTATATACTCATACTAGAAATTAGGTGGACCAGTTGCGCCTCTGCCTACCCCTTCGGAGATTAAAGCCGTGAGTGATGCAATTCGAGGTAAGCGGCTTGCTCGTCTAGTCAATATTTTGTTTTTTCTAGTTTAGTCCAATCAGGCATGTTTTACTAGCTATTACCGCCTACGTGTTACCAAAAACGGATTCGTTTATGTATTATGAACTGTAAAATGTTTATTCTAAGGAGTCAAGGTTTGCGAGGGTCATTGGCATTGAATTTTACTATGTTATCCATGCATTTTAATACGATTTAACTGTCTATTTGTTTCGCTCTAAAATCTAAACTATTAAACGGTTATTCATGAAATTTGGTTTTGAGGAAACTTAAATAAGAAGAGATATCATGGCCTGTTTATAAATTACAAACGTCAAAAGTCGCGACCAAAAGTAAGTTCTTTTTGTTCCATCTGTAATATCCATCCTGTATGCTGGTAGACCGAGGAAGGATATAGGCGACGTATTTTCTTCGAAGCAAAACCTTCTTAATGATCACCATTTTTAAAACAATCAATGGTATCAAATTTTGTTAACAAAAATACTAAATAATTGGTGCGACCTAAGCATCAAAATCAAAATCCTATGTTTAGGATTTAAAATTATATCCTTACCAAATTTTATTGAAATTCGTTGGGTAGTTTTGAAATTACAGCTTTCAGATAGGCACAATGATGCGGCTGGAGTCTTTGTTTTATGATATGTTTTAAGAACTTTTTAAGACTAACAATTTTGTCATCCATGATTGTTGCATTATTTTAACTGTTTACGCAGCTCACGCAACGGAAGCTCTCAAAACTACAAAATGTTCCCCGTTTTTGCAACTTTCTTTCATTACTGCTGCGCTCCTATTGGTCATGGCGTGATGAGATATAGCCTATAGCTTTTCTCGATAAACGGCTATCCAAAACTTGCAGAATTCTTCAGTTCGAAGTAGTAGTTACTGAGATTAAGGCGTTCAAACAAACAAACTCTTCAACTTATAATAGTAAAGATTAGTAATCTTATTTATATCTATATCGATTTCTGAGACACAAACTCATGCTATTAATCCCCGAAAGGGTAGACAGAAGCGCAACTGGAACATCCACTTTCCGCCGCGCGTATTCCGTTCCATGATGTGGTAGAAGGTAGTCTTATTACCATATCGCACACAAGTTTTGTGTTTACAGACTACATTTACTGCCAAACCATATCTATGCAAAAGCTGAAGAGTTTGTTTGTTTGGGCGCGGTTATCTTTAGAAGGACTGGTCCGGTTATGAAAAATTTTTGCTCATAAGAAGCCACATTATCCCTGAGTACTCGAAACTTTTGATTAACACTTTATATTTTCCTCGGAATAAAATGGGGCCTACATTTTAAGTTAGACCTCTAGCAATACATCGGTTAAACAATATTTAATTCCATGCAGTAGTATTGCGTGACAGTTTTTACGTGTACAAACATACACACAGAAAGACAAGAAATCTAAAAACTTTTGTTGTGTTGTTGTTTTGGCTTCTGTTTCTCTTAAAGACTTCCCATAGTATTGTTCAATATAATGTACAGACATCGGCCTGTTACAATGTTATTATATGTAAAGATAGTTTTATATAGTTTTATATAAAAATAAATATCTGAAATAATTTCGCAAGTAGGTAAAGCCGCGAGCAAAAACTAAGAAACACATTAACATAAGACATGAATATTTCACCATTTAATCCAAACGCAGTCAAAGAAACATTAGTATGACGTGTTTCCGTTAATAATATATAGCGAAGGTAACACGTTGGTGGCTCATTCACAATCATTCTTCAGTATGTGGTGGTTGGTCTTGTTAGCAGTAGGAGTTGGTGCGGACTTGCCCACGTTGGACAACACCAAATGGGGGTGTGATGATGGCCCTGAGGGGGAGATCACGCCGTTCAAAATCACATTTGATGATGAGGTAAGTGGTAAGAATGCTATCGGTTTTAAAAAAGAAGTTGTGGAATTTTTGAGACGTTAATTGGATGACGCAGTTTGTCGTTATGTTTAAAATAATATAAGTATAATCAACGCAGCCGGGAAAGCATATCGCTCAAATAAAACGTACAGAAATTAAGTCAATTTTGTAGGGTACGATCAAATGCTGGTGGTAGTGCTAAGTGTACCGTATACCAGCTGTAAAAAATTCATAGTAGCTCACGTGGGTCGCATTACGGGATTGTCGTGTATATCCGGTTTCAATCAGACCAGCTTTGTGTTGACTGGGAAGAGACGACTATTTCTGGTCAGTCGATTTCTTTCTGGATATCTACTCCCCATGCCATTGCATGCACTGGGGTCACTTTTCTATGACCACATAAAAAAGGAATGCGAGGGTAAATAGACATTCAACTAATATCTAATTTAACACGTATATGGGTCAACTAATTTGAAGAAACGAGTTTTAGGTAAGGAAGATAACCACTCTACTTATAACTGGGTATTTTTAATTATTTTTTTGCTTTGAATGACAAGATGAGCTTGCCGTTCACCTGATGGTAAGTGATACGACCGCCCATAAACAGCAGAAACACCGTCCAATACCTTGAATTACAAAGTATTGTTTGGTATTCCACTGCGCTCGCCATCTTGAGACATGAGATGTTAAGTCTCATTATGTCCAGTAGTTACACTGGCTACAATGTTCTTTAAACCGGAATACAACGGTGACTACACACTACTGCGGCAGAGATAGACATGGCAGTGGTATATACCGTGCTAGCTCCTAGGGCGTTGGCGTCATACGCAACGCCGACGACAGGAATGTCACAGTGAATGGTAGGATCTTTCAGGAGATCCTAATCTTGGCGGCAGAGGGCAGCACCGGCCACGTCGTCAGTCGAATCCGAGAATAGGGTTTAACTGTGGCTTTTAACAAAACCAAGGTTTTTCGAGTTCATGGCTTTTGCAAGGGACCACCAACTAATGCTTACATCATTTCTGTTCATAATAGCAACTTTTTGTCTACATATAGGTTGCCATTGATTTTTTTTTGTCATTTTTTACAGTAATCATGGTTGTAATTTTTACACGTGTTATTGGTACACGCATCACATTGTGATTCAAGTATTTACTTTTGTATTGGACATAAAAAATGTTTGTGCTATTAAAAAGTAACGAGACTTTTTTCATAATAACGTCAGCGTCTAGAATTTATGAATTAAGGGTATGAACAGTAAAATTTTGAGTCCTGTTTTATTACCGTCGATAAGATGATTGTAGACAAACATTTCAGAGTAGAGAGTTCCAGGAAACAATCTATAAAAATTTGCCATAAAAATATTCACAATGTACCCTCAAGGACACTCCAAGCTAAACTCTCCCAGAGTCAAATATTATTCGCCGTCTTCGGAGAAAAACATCATATGGTTAATATGTATGTACTAAAATATTTGTTCAGCTTTGACTATACACGCAATATTTTCATAAATATTTCCTAATTAGGTCGTATGTTAGCACTCGATAAAGAGAATTATAATTCTGTTGACAACATCGCACAATACAATTGACGACAATCAGGTTTTATTAACTCTTATTTGCCTTAAGATATTTTATTTTTATTGCTTTGAATGATGAGACGAGACCATCGTTCGCCTGATGGTAAGCATTACGACCGCCCATGAACAGCAGAAACACCATCCAACACGTTGAATTACATAATATTGTTTGGTATTCCACTGCGCTCGCCATCCTGAGACATGAGATCTAAGTATCATTATGTCCAGTAGTTACACTGGCTACAATGTCCTTCAAACCGGAACACAACAGTGACTACACACTGCTGCACACTACCCAAGTGGACTCTCACATATGAGAGACCTACCACCAGTAGAAATGTATGTCTATCAGATTGTACCATTCTACTATTTAGGGCTGTGGAATTTAATAAATAAATTAACTCTGTATATTAATACCAGCTGTGTATTTTATACTGACCCACTGCTGGCACAGATCTCCTCTAAAACTGAGATGGTTTAAGCCCAAGTCCACGTCGATGGTTTTAGACAGATTTGCAGACTTCACGCACCTTCGAAATTTTATATAGGTTTCCTTACGAAGATTTCCTTTCCTAACAGTAGACCGAACTTTACTGCTGCAACTTATCTTTGGTTGCTTGAAACAGTGATACAACTACGGTCAGGTATTGATTAAGGTCTACAGCATAGTATCACATGGGCCACAGAAGTAGAGGGTGAGAAATGGTGGGCCATCTCCATCCTAGAACGTAAAGGCCTACAGTTACACAAAAAAATCCACCTAAATTGTAAAATTTGCAATAATAAGGATAAGAAAGTTATTTATTTGGGGTACAGACTTCTTTGGAAAACAACTTTAGCTTTCCCGTGTGGTTAACAAGTCGATTCCATTTATATTCTACACATGTGTTTACAATACAGCTGTCATTGAGCAAGATAATCATTATAATCTTATAATCCCAGATGATAGCTGATCTGCGCATGCGTCTCTCCAACCACCGCCGCCCTGTTCCAACGTTTGAAGGCGTGAACCATCGCTACGGGTTCAATTCCTACGACCTGGAGCGCTGGATACAGTACTGGAGAGAGGAGTACGACTTCAAGAAACGTGAGGAGGCGCTCAACAAGTACCCTCAGTACAAAGTCAGGGTGCAGGGACTGAACATACATTTTATTAAAGTGGAACCGGTGAGTATTATTGAGCTTGATTGAGTGAGCCTATGATTATTTCTAACTAGTTTACTTTATGCAAATGAAAATATCGTTACAATTGGTTCATGTGCTTAAGAGATATTTCCGAGAAAACATAAACAAATAATCCCACATCGTTAGCCAGTTAAGTAACAGTCCGTCAGTCAAATAGACTTAATAATTCACAAGGTCCTTAATTGATGACCCCATCTATCATTCTATCAATTTGTCAGTTTCAAAACCAGTAAATATGATACTTTAGTAATGACTTGATGAACTCTAAAGTCTTGCGTTCAAATAATTGAACGATACATTATATTCCTCGACAGAATTATAGCTTCATATTTTGACTCTATTTAATCTGTAGGTGAATAAAACCAAGAGGAAAGTCACACTGCTACTCCTTCACGGATGGCCAGGATCCATCAGGGAGTTCTATGACGTCATCCCAGGCTTGGTAGCTGACCACGACTCCAGAGACTTCGCGATTGAAGTCATCATTCCCAGCTTACCTGGATTTGGGTTTTCTGATGTAAGTCATCTTCATCTTGTGGCTAATGATCAGCCACAGGAGATTCACCAATGAACAAAGGGTATTTTAGAAAAATAAATACGTAAGACACGCTTAATTCATCTAACTTCACGTCGCTTTATGTAAAAACATATGCATACAAGATGTTTGGATGGTAATCAGCTTTCAAAGATCAGTCCAATAGCAGAAGAAACCTGCTTTACGGATAATTAGGTAAGAGATGGAACCTGATAGACCTCACAGCAGGCAGATATTTGTTTATATGACTAATGGCTTGCCTAAGCTTAGGTTCCTCTGGCGGAACCACTCGTAAGAACTATACATAATTTGCCCTAGCATCAAAGCCTAGGACCTTTACATCTGTTAGACACGCTACTGCTAGATCAAGGAGGCTATTGAGATAAAAAAATGGTCTAATTCTTGGCATGTTTTTCAGGCTGCCCTGTATCCCCCCGGTCTGGAGGGGTTGAAATGGCAGTCGTGTTGAGAAATGCGATGAAGATCTTGGGATACGAGAAGTATATAGTCCAGGGGTGACTGGGGATCTTACATTGGATCTGCTATGACCACAATGTACCCTAAGGTAAGGTAACTGAAACTAATAAATAAATTGCGAGTATTGAAATTAAAATATTTCGTTTTAGTTATGAATAATTAGTGCTCCTGAGACTCGTCGAGGATCACCGCACGATGTCATAATATGTGTTCAACAACTGATTCTGGTTTACATGAGTTGCAGTGGTAGGTATGCACTCATATCGACTACAGCAACTCCTAGTCTCGTAGAGTAATCTATGGGCATGGTGAGACATCGAATGTCTCAAGATGAGCCTAGTTGACTGTTAACAATGGCTATGAAATTCAAAGTTCTGAGAATTATGGCTACTGTTTTTGAGCAGCCATTGGTATAAATTGACGATTGGAATAGATGGGTAACCTTAAAGATGATACTTATAATACACCGCATGATATTTTTTTTATTTCTTTTATGTTATGACTGCCCATAAACGGTAGCAAAACCATACAGAACTTCGTTTACAAAGCACTGTGGTATTCTACTGCGCTCGTCAAGCTGAACTATAAGCTTCAAACCACAAAATTGCATACACACTTCTACTTGGTGGAAGCTATTGACATTGCGGTGGTATATATCCAGTCGTCCACTCGCATACTAAATACATACCATCAGCAATAACAAGATAGCAATGCCAAACTCCTGGATTAAATACATGACGTTATTTTACAGGAAGTTATAGGTTTCCACACGAACTTGCCCACTGCTTCCACGTCAAAAGCGTTCATGCTGATGGCTGTTGGACATTACTTCCCAGATCTGGTAGTGGACTCCTCTCTATCCAACAGGATCTACCCTCTATTGAATAAGACCCTTTGGCTGCTGCAAGAAACTGCTTACTTCCACTTCATGGCCACCAAACCCGAAACTATAGGTAACATTTGACTTATGTACATTTTAGGACATTAATAACTAAGGAGGTATCATTTCTCAACCTAGTACATTGATGTGAAGGATGGATTCCAATAAAGTCGATCCTAATAAACCAATTTTGATAAAATGCGGTGGCCGTCGATTCATATTAGTTATTATGCGGTAAAAGGGTATATATTTTTCCTTTTTTAGTTAATCGTATTAAGTTGCGGGATGAAATGATTTCGAATGTCAATAAACGTACTGAATGTATTGTTAAAGAAGTTAACCACTAAGATTTTATGGAATAGAGAATCTTCACTGCAAAAATCATTATGGACTTGTATGGTGTTCTTAATTGCCCTTATGACACGTCTAAGTCTCTAAGCAGACGCTACCAACTTGTTACGAATACACACTACACAAAAGGGAAAGTATGACCAACTTCAGCAACTCTACTGCAAAGCTACCAACTTTAAATACAAATTCCTGATCTTAAAGCTTGTGATGACCAGCAAATCCCCTTGTCTCCAGGAATCGCAATGACAGACTCTCCAGCTGGTTTCATGAGCTTCTTCCTCCAGTGTATATCAGGCGGCACTCGGAAGGTTAACCCTCGGGAACCTGAAGGTGGACTTCTAAAGTACTACACACGGGAGCAGCTGATAGACAACCTGATGATGTACTGGACTGATAATAAGATCACCACGTCGAGCAGACTTTACTACGAGACTATACGTAGCAAGAACGGAAGCCAGGTTATGTCGTAAGTTGGTTTTATTTGTTTTTTCACATTTATGTTCGTGGTGGGATAGTAGACATTTTCCCAATTTAACGAGATGAATAACACGGTTGATGGCTAATGATACGACTGCCGTTGAACAGCATATCAACACAGGATTAATTTGTTTTCTGTTCATACTAGTACTGAGATATTTTTTTTCATTCAGTACATATTTTTTACTTATAATATAAGTACTTATACTGAGAAAAAATTAATAGTAAAGTCATTGATTAAATTCTGTAAGTTCTTTAAAAAATTGCTTGGGATTAGACTTTTCTACTGCGTGGTAGTAATAACTTAAAATAAAAATGTTAATACCGACCGTGACAGGACTCGAACCTGCAATCTTCGGATCCGAAGTCCGACGCCTTATCCATTAGGCCACACGGTCATATCGATTGTCCGGACAGAATCTGGCCGCTTGATGAAGCGGTAAATAAATACATCTCTGTGAACCAAACTTTAGTCTCAAAATTTACAAGCTTTAATTTTATATGATCTAATTTTTGGAGCAAAAAAAAATTCTGCCATTTATTATATACAGCGTACTGGTAAGCACAGGCGTCTTCTATTAATGTGACCTTTAAGGCCATAGTTCAACCCTTTGGTCCAATGCAGCTTGGCAATATATAGACATTTGATGTTCTTACAATATGTCAGTTTTCTCACGACGATTTTCTTAGATAATTGACACACAATACATAAGTAAGTTCAAAAAGTCAAAAATGTGTATTTTGGGTTCTGATCCTACGACCTTTCTCAGTTCCATTCCCAACTAGGCTGCTATGATAAAACAGGCATCACACCTTTATTCAAAGAGGTAAGCAGAGGTTTAACTAGAGCGTCCATTTCCGCCATGAGTTCCATCCCATGATATGATAGCCATATCGCTCATAAATTTAGTCTCCATTTAGACACTGAGCAGAAAGACCTATCACTGTACTACGCGGACTCCAACCCGGGACAACACCACTGCTATGATAATTAATATTCCAGATAATGATTTCTTACGTTTACGCGAAGACATTAAAATTAAAACTACTTCTCGGATTTTATCGCGGTTTTAATATTTTAGTTTCGAAGACTTTGCAGCCTTCGTGGTCACGTGGTCTGAGGTGTTGTTCATCCATTATATTCCAGATACCCAACAGACGTACCTACATGGGCGCTACAGGCCCCTGACGAGATCATCTACATGTCTCCTATAATGCTGGCTACAAAGTATAAGAACCTGCGTCACGCAACTGTCCTGGAGAATGGAGGCCATTTCCTAGCGCTGGAGCGGCCGGCGGAGTTCGGCGCGGACGTGCTGCGCGCTGTCACTGAGTTCGTCAGATGGGATGACCTTTACGGATATTGATTGTTATGACTTTGAAGTTTTGTTATGTATACCCTATAGTATTTTTAATAAACGCCTCTGATGATTTATGTGTTTCATTAAAAAATGGTTTGACTAAATCTTTTTAGATCATTTATGCAGCTAGTTTGAAAGGTCAATTTACGGTTTGGACGTTTGATAAAATTAGTCTTTTTAGCTAAAGAGTTGGTCAGGTATAGATAATGAAAAAAAAACAAAAACTAATGGCGGCACCATATATAACATCACGCATTTATCCCCGAAGGTATGCAGAAGGCA
>NW_023594296.1:0-14809 GCF_014839805.1 Manduca sexta
TTGATTGACGAGGTGATTAGCCCTTGCCAATTGTCACAATTATGCCGGTTAATTTGAAACCGGATATATACCGACTGATTTCGAGCGACACACTTACATGGACCACAATGGCAGTTAATTTTACTAACTGATTAGTATTAAACGGTCTAATCCGAACTTACCCCTTACAATCTCCTATATCTATCTCTGTCTATGCGTCCGTAAATGCCTAAGGGCGCATCTCGCTGCGGTCCCCTTCGCTATCCTATAATTCCTGCCTACCCCCTTAAAAGCCCCTCGGCCGAAGACTTCCACGCACACTCTCACACGGCGGCCGTCGGCTAGCCGCTCGGGTTTGCTGTAAAAATAATATTTTATTACACATAACGTCACGCTTTAAGTATTTCGGGTAAGCAGAGGTGTAACTCATTGCTCCAACTATATTATAAGAGTCGATTTTGACATAAATTAAGTGTGTTTAGTTTCACACCGACGTATGCTTTAAGCCGAAGTATACAATATATTGAATGAATGAAATCCTTAGCCGAATTTGAGCCGAGACGGCTAATCTCAACGGAGATCAGACAGGAGATATTATAGTGCACGAGTGTGTGCAATACACAAGCACTCTGTTCCTTCTCATAGTCCGGTGAGACATGACCGGAGAGATATCAGACCAACGGCTTTACGTGCCGAGGTACTGTGGTATCACATCTGATGGTATGACTGAGTAATTTTTAAGATGGAAAAACCCAGTCACAATTATTTTTGTCCCAATCCAGGATTCGAACCCAGGAAATCAGCGCGGTAGTTGTCTCTCGTATCGCGTACGCGTTATAACTACGAGACCGAGCCAGTCAGCTATAATTGTACAGATTGATGTTTCAAAAGTCTTGCACTTCTCCTCCCTTTTACTTTTCTTGTGCAATAACAATATCCTGTGTCCTACAGGATCTTAATGTAATCCCATTCGCCTGAGAGCACTTAAATTGTCCTTATTATACACTTGGCATGTGAAAGTTTTACTACCAGGAATTGTTTATTCCTGTCATAATTTGTTGCATGGACGAATGAAATCTATTTCGTGTTGAATAACAATCGTCTCACCCAAACTTGGCGGTGTCGGGCTCCGCCTCCAGCAGCTCCCCTGACGGCGACTGGGCGCGGCCGCGCTGAAGGCCTCCAGCTCGCGCCCCATCAGCCGCACGTACGAGCGCCACACCGCGCCCAGCGACATGCCTGCGACAGAACGCGGACACACACGTCACATCATGTGACCACAAGACCCAAGAAGTAGATAAATAGATATGTTAAAAGTTAAAACAAATAAAAAGTGTAAAAAAATAAAGGATAAGTAAAATCCCTTGTCCTGGATAGGGAGGGCGAGAGGGGGGCGAAGAGTCACAAAAAAAAAAAAACACAAGACCCAATCTGTCGAACCGCTGGAGATGGCGACAGACGAATCAAATGGCGCGCCTTCCCCATCTCTGGCCCTTATTCTTGATCCAACCTATGTGGCATTGTACGCAAATCGCATATACATAATAATAGTAACCCCCCCCCCCTGTCGAATCATTTGATTGAAAAAAAACATGACACGAAACAGGCTTTTTTTTTATTGTTTGGACATGCAAAACATAGTGATCCTTCTACACCTGATGGTAAGTGTAGTGATTAGTTTTGTGGTGATTTATTGATCATTTTGTAGTTTAATGCGAATACGGCGTAAATGTATTTCTGACTGTAAGTATGATGTCGCTGCGACGAATTCTCTTAGTGTAGTAGCAGTGGCATTAGGGCGCGTGGAATTATTACTTTTTATTAATATTTATTTTGTTCGAAACTTACACTATATTTTACATTTACGGTTCAAGTAACTTATTGTAAAGTTATTTCCAAGTAGATAAGTATGTGGTTTTATTTAACAACGCGATGTCAAAATGACCCAGTATAAAGCTGAATAGTTTGTTTGAACGCGTTAATCTCAGGAACTATCAGCTGTTTTCAATAACCGATCCTAATCTCCATCTTCAATCCGATTCCGAACGAACCAATCACAATAATTCATTTATAAGTATGTCAAAGAATTGTTTTCATTTAACAAATGCAATGTCAAAATGACATTGTATGGGTAATTTATCCACAAACCTCAGCCTCGACTCTCATGCCAAGAGCGTCGTCGGGCAAGTTGATATGGAGAATGAGAAAAGTATGAATTGTAGGTAAAGTAGCTCTCCCGCTTTAACAATAACACAGAGCAGAGCGTAATTGAACGTACGAGAATGTTCGATCAAACAAGTCCAATCAGATTTAGACCTTTGGTTGCTTTACATTTGGCAACTTTTTAGAATGTCTAGGACTCCTGCTCCCGCATTGGCAACGCCCTTGTCTCATGCTGCTCACATACTATCAGCAATCATGGAGAGAACTGGGGCGCGTGTTTATGGATCAAATTATTTATAAATACCTGAGTCCAGGAATATGGCGCCGGCGACGGATTCGAACAGGTCTCCGAGTGCCTTGGGCACCTCCACGTCCTCCGCTTGCTCCATCTCGTCCTCTTGGATCAGGTAATGCTGCGGATGGTATGATTTGTTTAGCGATTGGGCGAGTGTGTGCTTCCGAATGTAAGAGCAGTGATCATACAAGTGATGGTTTAACAATGAGTAATATCAGCCCTGTATTATATACTGTCCCACTGCTGGGCCTCCTCTACTCAGAGATTAGGCCTTGGTCCACCACGCTGTAGTGCGGGTAGACTTCACACACCCTCAAAATTCCTATAGAAACTTCTCAGGTGTGCAGATTTCCTCACGATGTTTTCCTTCACCGTTGAAGCAAGCGATAATTCACAAATACACATAATTTTACATAACTCAGAGTGTGTTTGGGTTTTGAACCTGCGGACATTCGTCTCGGCAGTCCGTTCCATACCCAACTAGACTATCGCCATTAAACAATGGATATTAATCAACAATTTCTCATTAACATAAACTCACCTCTTCGCTAATAGAGTGTCCATTCTCCTCTTGTATCTTCACGTATTTAGTGAGAACTTCGTTCAAGCCCGGCGACATGTGACGGAAATATCTGTACAAAACAATTTCATATATTATTTTTTTATTGCTTTGAACGACGAGACGAGCTTGTGGAATTCCGGCTCTCAACTCCCTGTTTCAACAGGCAGCTTTAATTCCAGCAGTCGGTTCATTTAAATCTCGTTCCGGTATTCCGGTAATCCGGAATTCCGGTACGCAATCTTTTCATCACAACATTCGTTTCAACAGTCGGTTCATCAAAATCTCGTTCCGGTAGTCCGGAATTCCGGTATGCGATCTTTATTTTTACACTTCAACATTCCTATCAGCAGTCGGTTCATCTAAATTTAGTTCCAGTAAAAAAAATACCTCATACCGGTATTTTCGGATTCCGGAACTCCGGTACGCAATCTTTTTTTTTACCTCAACATTCGCATCAGCAGTCGGTTCATCTAAATCTCGTTCCGATATTCCGGTATTTCCGGAATCCGGAATTCCGGTACGCGCCTCCACTACACTATGACCGTTCTGTACTCACTTGTGGAAGCCGTGCTTGGCGGCGAGCGTGGCGAATATAGTGTTGTTGACGAGCGCCGAGCGCAGGTCCGTGAGCGCGCCGGGACAGTGGCGCCGCGCGTCCTCGTACAGGTGACGCGTTATCAAGTAGTCTGCAACAATATATGTAGTCGGTTGAAAGGCTGATTAACTTTGTTAGGCGATTATTGTAAACGCAATATATAAATAGAAAACATGAGCAAGTCACTAATGACGTTTTGACAAAAAAAAAACGTCACAAGTTTTCCTTTCTCTCTGTCTGTGCCCATGGCTCTCCTAACAACACTGTCGCAATATATATCTCTGTTCATCCTGGAATCCTTCGTTTTATTTATAAACCATCAGACTTAAGCGACACAAAGTTTCATAAATATTTAAAATCAGCACTTTTTTCTAAAATTAAACACTAAACTATTTTCACGGAGATCAGACAGGAGATATTATAGTGCACGAGTGTGTGCCATATACAAGCACTTTCTGTTCCTTCTCATAGTCCGATAACACAATTATTAAAAAAAGGTGCACGTGCATCAACTCAGCCACGAGTCAATATAGATCTATTGATCTATTAATACGCGTTCCAGTCTCTCCCTGATCGCTTACAGGGCGTGAACAGCATGAGAGTGCAGGCAGAGATTTAGATCGATTCCCTTATAAGATTTTGATCTAGTACTGAAGGTTTCTTGCAGTCGATCTTCTTCACATCGATAACACGTTCCAAAATTGAGTAGATTCATTACGATTTAAAAGATATTTTAAAAAATATATTGTAACTTATCATTAAAAAAATAATAATAATAAACTTTGCGCTGTATGGGTACAGCGTCATGCGTTACTGCTCAAAGCGTGCCGCCTCCAGCCGGCGACCGACAGTGTCGGGTGCTCGTTCGCCGCTCGGCGTTCCGTAGTCCATCTCACGCCTCACACCTCACGCATCACACCTCATGCCTCACACCTCACGCATCACATCTCACGTCATCACACCTCATGCCTCACACCTCACGCCTCACTCTTCAAACCTCACACCTCACACTTCACGCCTCACACCTCACGCATCACACATCACCCATCACATCTCACGCATTACACCTCACGCCTCACCCATCACACCTCACTCTTCAAACCTCACACCTCACGCCTCACACATCTCACCTCACGCCTTACACTTCACGCATCACACCTCACACCTCACGTCATCACGCGCACCGCACGCTCTCACACTCTTATATGCCGAATGTTTTTGTTGAGATGTCAATCCCGGTGGCGATAGGTCCATATCACGTCATTCCTGTCGGCTTCCTTTTATGTAGAAATTCTGTAGAATCTAATCATCAAAATGATTTGGAGACCGCATTTATGCACATAAATACCAAGATGTTGTCGAGTCCTTTTCGGAAAATATAACCATTTCCTACTAATGTCGATCATTATATTTCGTCTTTGAAAAGGCCCTTTAATTTCTGTTGTAACCGCAACAACTTTCTTTTGTACTCAGCCCACTTACCCAATATGGCGTCTCCGAGGAACTCGAGCCTCTGGTAGCAGTCGCTCAGCCTGTTGTTGTGGTGCGAGGCGTGCGTCCAGCACCTGCAGCAGCAGCGAGCGGTCCTGGAACCGGTACTGCAGCGTGCGCTCCAGCGCGTCGTAGCCTACAATATTAAATAATGTTTATTTTTGAGAACCTGTCAACGGTATACTGGTTTCCCCTAGCTAAGTGACTGTTGGAGCCTGGAGGAAAGTTTGGAAAGGAAGCTGAAGAATGAGAAGGGACCATCTTGGGATGGGTGGATGGGAAAAGAGGATCAAGGAATGTTCGCGAGCCCTCATAGGCCTCAATGTGTTACAACCATGAGGTATACACTGAACTGTATGCCTAGAGCGACAAATGTGCCCCCGTGTAGGCGAGCCGAGCGCACAAGAATAGGGGACCGTCCTGTGTTTGATTTTGTACATTATTCAATATGTAGTGGTTAATAATACGAAAAAGAAACCCTGCTGCGAAAACTGCATTAAAATTGGTTAAAAAAATGAGCCAGTAATTCATATTTCAAATATTACTGTGTGCCGAAGTGGGCGCGATGTGGGGATATCGCTTCATCTCTTTCTTTTGCACGCGTCGTAATGCCCGATGACGTCACACGTGGGTATTGCGCCTCTTTTCTGTTTCTTGTTTCTTCTACCGAAATTGAAAGACTTATAACTTGTTGATTTTTTATCGGATTTAAATAATTCTTTCTGTGTTATAATTTATATAACGTAAATATTTGATAAAAATAAAGAACAAAATGTGTCCGGTCCCCTATTGCCGAGACGGGGAGGGTGTGTGTAATAATGTACCATTGACTGCCTCGGTGGCGTAATTATACTAGATGGGCGGTAACATTTGTCATAAATGCTCCGCTCCTATTGGTTATAGCGTGATGATATATAGCCTACAGCCTTCCTCGATAAATGTGCTATCCAACACTGAAAGAATTTTTCAGTTCGAACAAGTAATTCCTGAGATTAGCGCGTTCAAACAAACAAACTCTTCAGCTTTATATAATAGTATAGATATATATTCGACGTCACTAGACACTTACCAGACAGCATTTGTTCCAGTTCTCCTTCGGGATCTTCTATATATCTCAGGAGGGGAGACGGAGGTGCCTTCAGTTCACCATATACCGGCTGTAACAAAGAAAACAAATAATTATACATACTTGCATGATATAAATGTGTGGCGGTACAGTTAGTATACACCGCCATCTAGTCAATATCAATGGAACTACGAGAAGACCTATGTGGTATTGACATAATTGTGAGGATAACACACAGCAATCACGCTAGATGGCGATAGACGATACTGAGTTGCGATAGAATTTGCGCGACGCAGTACATATACCAACTCCGAATAGGAACCTTAGAGCCGCGGCCGGTCACAAACATCTTGACTGATCTTCCCCTTCCATAGAGGAACGCAACCATCTATTCGCCACAAATGTGTTCTCTTTCTCTTTGTTTCTTTCTTTCAAATTTTAGTTTTAGCATCATCTTCGAAATGACATTAATTTTGTACGTGTAAAAAAAGACTTCGTTCTAATTGATCCATTTTATCTTTGTGAATTATCGCTTGCTTTAACGGTGAAGGAAATATCGTGAGGAAACCTGCATACATGAGAAGTTCTCTATAGGAATTTCGAGGGTGTGTGAAGTCTACCAATCCGCGCTACAGCGTGGTGGACTAAGGCCTAATCCTTCTCAGTAGTAGAGGAGGCCCGTGCAGCAGTGGGACAGTATATAATACAGAGCTGATATTATTATTATACCCACTAATATTATAACCTCAGTCGACCTCAACTCACCTGAATCCAGGTTCCGTTCGAATCCTGTCGTGGCGGCAGGGACCCGACGCGCCTGTCCTTCCACCACCACTCCTCGGTCCTCTCGCTCTCGAGACACTCCCGCGCTGGTTCCTCTTCATCGGACGAGCACTCCGATGATGATGATGATGACGAACGGCGCTGGCGTTTCGGTGATGGGGGCGGTGATGGTTTCTGTTTATATAAACATCAAAGTAAATAGGCTAGTTTTCTATGTTTGATTTAGTTTATTATTTTACATGTAACAAAATATTTTTTGAAATCAGTATCAAAATTGTTGAAAAACAAAGCACTTCATATTTGAAATATTGTGAACAAAAGTGGGGGCGTAGTGGGGATATCGCGCTGTCCTCTTCGTTAGCGCTTAGCGTTATGGTCGGTGGCACTGCGTGACGTCCAATTTCACTGGCTACAAGCTAAGATGTTTTTATTACATAGATACGTTGTCCGAGCTCAATACTGGCAAGACGAAAGCGAGGTAATTGCCCGACATTCACTTAGTCAACCTCCAACCACTGTCGCTGCTAGTCGGCTTACTAACTTCTTGTATTTTTATAAATAAAATGCCTTCCTGTGTTTTTAGACGATGTACAAATTATACTCCAGGCCCCCGGCTGCCGGGTGACGTGGTGGAGCGGCAGCACGCGGATGCCGAGCCACGACATGAGATGTGAAGTGTCACTGTGTGCAGTAGTCACACTGGCTACAAGTGTCTGACCTGGTCCTGCGCGTGCGTCGCGTCCCGCGGCGCGGCCCCGGCGGCAGGGTGACGTGGTGGAGCGGCAGCACGCGGATGCCGAGCCACGACATGAGATGTGAAGTGTCACTGTGTGCAGTAGTCACACTGGCTACAAGTGTCTGACCTGGTCCTGCGCGTGCGTCGCGTCCCGCAGCGCAGCCCCGGCGGTAGGGTGACGTGGTGGAGCGGCAGCACGCGGATGCCGAGCCACGACATGAGATGTGAAGTGTCACTGTGTGCAGTAGTCACACTGGCTACAAGTGTCTGACCTGGTCCTGCGCGTGCGTCGCGTCCCGCGGCGCAGCCCCCCCGGCAGCAGGGTGACGTGGTGGAGCGGCAGCACGCGGATGCCGAGCCACGACATGAGATGTGAAGTGTCACTGTGTGCAGTAGTCACACTGGCTACAAGTGTCTGACCTGGTCCTGCGCGTGCGTCGCGTCCCGCGGCGCGGCCCCCGGCGGCAGGGTGACGTGGTGGAGCGGCAGCACGCGGATGCCGAGCCACGACATGAGATGTGAAGTGTCACTGTGTGCAGTAGTCACACTGGCTACAAGTGTCTGACCTGGTCCTGCGCGTGCGTCGCGTCCGCGGCGCGGCGCCCCCCGGCAGCAGGGTGACGTGGTGGAGCGGCAGCACGCGGATGCCGAGCCACGACATGAGATGTGAAGTGTCACTGTGTGCAGTAGTCACACTGGCTACAAGTGTCTGACCTGGTCCTGCGCGTGCGTCGCGCCCCCGGCGGCAGGGTGACGTGGTGGAGCGGCAGCACGCGGATGCCGAGCCACGACATGAGATGTGAAGTGTCACTGTGTGCAGTAGTCACACTGGCTACAAGTGTCTGACCTGGTCCTGCGCGTGCGTCGCGTCCCGCGGCGCGGCCCCGGCGGCAGGGTGACGTGGTGGAGCGGCAGCACGCGGATGCCGAGCCACGACATGAGATGTGAAGTGTCACTGTGTGCAGTAGTCACACTGGCTACAAGTGTCTGACCTGGTCCTGCGCGTGCGTCGCGTCCCGCGGCGCGGCCCCCGGCGGCGGCAGGGTGACGTGGTGGAGCGGCAGCACGCGGATGCCGAGCCACGACATGAGATGTGAAGTGTCACTGTGTGCAGTAGTCACACTGGCTACAAGTGTCTGACCTGGTCCTGCGCGTGCGTCGCGTCCCGCAGCGCAGCCCCCCAGCAGCAGGGTGACGTGGTGGAGCGGCAGCACGCGGATGCCGAGCCACGACATGAGATGTGAAGTGTCACTGTGTGCAGTAGTCACACTGGCTACAAGTGTCTGACCTGGTCCTGCGCGTGCGTCGCGTCCCGCGGCGCGGCCCCCGGCTGCAGGGTGACGTGGTGGAGCGGCAGCACGCGGATGCCGAGCCACGACATGAGATGTGAAGTGTCACTGTGTGCAGTAGTCACACTGGCTACAAGTGTCTGACCTGGTCCTGCGCGTGCGTCGCGTCCCGCAGCGCAGCCCCGGCAGCAGGGTGACGTGGTGGAGCGGCAGCACGCGGATGCCGAGCCACGACATGAGATGTGAAGTGTCACTGTGTGCAGTAGTCACACTGGCTACAAGTGTCTGACCTGGTCCTGCGCGTGCGTCGCGTCCCGCAGCGCAGCCCCCCGGCGGCAGGGTGACGTGGTGGAGCGGCAGCACGCGGATGCCGAGCCACGACATGAGATGTGAAGTGTCACTGTGTGCAGTAGTCACACTGGCTACAAGTGTCTGACCTGGTCCTGCGCGTGCGTCGCGTCCCGCAGCGCAGCCCCCGGCAGCAGGGTGACGTGGTGGAGCGGCAGCACGCGGATGCCGAGCCACGACATGAGATGTGAAGTGTCACTGTGTGCAGTAGTCACACTGGCTACAAGTGTCTGACCTGGTCCTGCGCGTGCGTCGCGTCCCGCAGCGCAGCAGGAGTGACGTGGTGGAGCGGCAGCACGCGGATGCCGAGCCACGACATGAACAACAACGCGCCCCGCGGCCCGCACTCCAGCAGGTACGCGCCGATCAGAGCCTCCACGCAGTCCGCTATGGACTTGTCTGAGACGGTGTGAAACGAACGAATGAGCACGGTGACTTGGTCAGGGCCGTTCAAGTATTACGTAACGCAATTTTTGAAGGTTTTGACCCCTCCCATGTAACGCGTCGTAACGTTTTCCTGTACGCCCCGCCTCCCCTCCAAAAGTTATGTAACTCTATAGTGACATTTTATTTGGAATATTCACAATCATTTTACGCGAAATTGCTTAAATGCCTTTGTTATTGTTTTAAAATAAAAAAATCAATGTTACATAACGCTTTGTACGAGACCCCCTCCCGCGCCTGTTACGCATCGTAACGTTTTACAAGACACCCCCCTCCCCCCACATTGCGTTACGTAACACTTGAACGGACCCTCAGATGTACGAAAAAAAAAGAAAAAGGGTTCGAAACTAAACCAGCTGGCCAGCGGACCATTGTGTTGGCGATACACTTTCGCTTGCATTTTGCTTAGGATCGGACGGACGTTCACAATCGTTGCATTTCGCTAGCTATATTTTAATGTTCTTTCTCTTTTGCTTATTTGTTAACTGATTTAATTAAAATTGTTGTCTTTTAGTAAATAAGTTTTTGTTATAAGTACTAAATACTATTTTAGTTTTGAGTTAATTGTCAAACAAATAAATGTTAAAACGCTAAATATTATATTTTATACATTCCTAGTTGACCCGACAGACGTTGTCCCGTCTTAACTATGTATGCACGCGCGCATTCTGTCAATCGCTGACAGTTATTTCAAGCAATTGACAGTTATATAAAATTAATATTTTCGTTAAGTTTTCTTTATTTTTTTTTATTTTCCGCGCATTTTTTTTTTATTTTTTCTTTCATAAGAACCTTCTCAAAAAATAATGAAATCGGTCCAGCCGTTCACGCGAGATGGCGTGACCAAGGGAAATAGGGATTCATTTTTATATATATACTAGCGACCCGCCCCGGCTTCGCACGGATGCAATACTGATACTAAATACACTACAGAAAAACTGTGAACGTTGTATATAAAAACATAGCGGCCCGCTCTGGCTTCGCACGGGTATAACATAACAAAATAACAGTATTTCTATACTATTAAATGGATGTTATTATACATATAAACCTTCCTCTTGAATCACTCTATCTATTAAAAAAACCGCATCAAAATCCGTTGCGTAGTTTTAAAGATTTAAGCACACATAGGGACAGAGAAAGCGACTTTGTTTTATATTATGTAGTGAAGTCAAGGGTCCAGTAATGAAATTTCTACGGGACCACATGAGAATCACCAACTTTCAAATAAATAATCATCAAAATCAGTTCACCCAGTCAAAAGTTGAGGTAACAAAAAAATACAGTCGAATTGACAACCCCCCTATTTTTTTCGAAGTCGGTTTAAAAACTAACAACTATAGCTTCACTCACCGGGTATACTATGTTGTGTGATCAGATTATAAGGTATGTAACATCCACTACTGTCCACGGACGTCTCGTTCTTCGGACCCTGCTCTTGACATTCCTGTAACAATATTGTATTGAAATAAAACTATGGTCAATCCCTCCGTGATCATGAAGGCTGCAGACTTCAAAACGTTGGGATTTTTAACACGCACCCACACACGCGCACACACGCACGCACGCATGACCGTGCGCACGCACACTACACACGCACATACGCACTCACGCACGCATTGCCATGATTGTTTACATTCTTAACTTTGTTTGCGGAAGTTAAAATCTACTCTATAAGTATTTATTGTAGCGTTAGGGTACACTTTCCCCGCTAACATACTGTAGCATTGAAACAGACTCCACCCCTCAGGATAATATATCCACTCTATTTTTGAATCAAATTTCACCCTCTACACACATACCCTGTGATTTAGGATCAAACTTTACCTTCAGTACCCTCATTTGAGACAATCTTAACCCCTTGAACATGCACTCCGAAGCTATAGCCCCCCGCGCGCCCCCGTCACTCCTCCAAAATACTCACCGCAGCCTGTATTAGGATAAAACATCACCTCCAGTACACTCACATGTGGAATTAACTTTAACTCCAAAACATACACTGTGTAGCCACGGGGTGGAATCCCCCCTCAATATATTCACCGCAGTCTGCGTTAGGATCAAACTTCACCTCCAATACACTCACATTTGGAATTAACTTTAACTCCAAAACATACACTGTGTAGCCACGGGTTGACCCCTGCCCCTGCAGTATACTCACCGCGGCCTTGGGATGCAGCGGGCAAACTTCACCTCCAAAACCTACACTGTGTAGCCACGGAGTGAACCCCGCCTCCTCCAGTATACTCACCGAAGTCTGTATTAGGATCAAACATCACCTCCAAAACATACAATGTGTCACACAGGGTGACCACTGCCCCCTGCAGTATACTCACCGCGGCCTTGGGATGCAGCGTGGGCGGAGGGCGGTGGCAACGGTGAAGCTCGAATTTGGACGCGATCATGCGCGCGCCCAGGCGCTTGTTGCGGCCAGACGGTACAGGTTGAGGTTCGACACCTGCGCACACACATCTACTGTTAGACAATGTGTGATGTGCGTGCATTAGCTTATATTACTATTGTGACTATGTACAAGAAAGACTTGAAAAAAAAATTACATAAGATGTACTGAACAATTGATGACAAAAAGCCCGGAGTTTCTTTCTGCCTTTCTTCTTCGGGTAGTCATCACTTAGGTAGCTAGTGAAAGGCTGGTAGGTTAGCTAGGCTAGGGCTCATGTCCTCGCCGGTGAGGATCGCGACGCGTTACCCTTCTATTTCCCCCTACTTGCCAGTCCGAGCTGGTTACTTCGGTTTGTACCTTGTTTTCATTATAAATTTTATCCCTAATTTTTAATGTTTTAATAGTTGTTTAGAAATAATAGTAATTATTCTTATGCTTTGTTTTGACGTATCATAAGTGCAACTTTGTTCGCCTACGTGATAAAATAAAAGAATTTTTGTTTTAATAGGTCCTCACTGGCTCTACAATGTCCAAGGCACAAGTTTAATAGGAGAAATTAAACTGTTCAAAATGTTTGCTGGAGGATATACTTCATATCCACTCGTATAGCGATAGTGCACAAGGTGTTAAAACCCACCATAGTGGTCCACGTGTGTCGCGTTCGGGATCAGCCTGTGTATATCCAACAGGCATGATTGTGTAGACTGAGGGGTAATCATCTCTTGTCCAGTCGACACTCCACTACACTTAACATCAGGTGCAGTGGGGACGCTACAACGTACCCGTACAAAATAAAAGCATCGTGAAGAAACCTGCATAACTGACAATTTTTTAATAGAAATTTGAGAGTGTGTGAAGTCTGCCCGCACTACAGCGTGGTGGACTAAGGCCTAATCCCTCAGTAGTAGAGTAGGCCCAGCAGTGGGACAGTAGACATTCTATTGGACCCATTACTTACCATCAGGTGCAGTATACTTTGCCTTGCACATATAAAAGAAATACTACTTAACGCACGCTTTTCACGGTGCTATCCGGGCGGATATAAAATATATCCTACAAGCAAAATTTTATCATTATTAAAGAACTTATAAAAACTTCTAAATATTTTTATTCCTTTCTGCTTCCTTACCACATAACGACGGTGATCACTTCCAAGTCCCCTTTTAACAATTCAATCCCTCATTTTATTAAGTTATATTGTTAGAGAACTCATAACAAAATCATTTTTATTCCTTTCTACTTTCTAACTGCACAGCGACGAAGATCACTTCCCAATTTCAAATGTGGAGGCTTGTTATTAGCAATAGTTGTTATGTTTGATATTATATATTTACTTTGTTTATTAGTCTGTAAGCCTTCTTCAAAATAAAAAAAAATATATAAAAAAAAGTTGCTTTTACTCCCTCACCCGCACCTACCCCTCTTTTACTAAACACATTACACTTAAAACAACTCAACCGCTCACCTGTTTGCTCCTCATGTGACTTAGCTTCCCCTCGTGCACGTTCGGATGCGCGCAGTAAAGGTACGCCGTGATGGCGAATTGAGGAAACTGTCCCCGATAGTCTCCAGACGTTCCAGGTTTATCCCGTCGTTCGCGTTCGACATCGTCAGCGCCTGGAGCGATGGAACTTAGAGTTAGAGAGTTTCCCGTCCTCACATCCACTACAACTCCTGTAAGGATCAGCAGTGACATTGTATCGAGCGGTGAAGCTCGCCGAGTCTCAGGGAACACTATGTCATTATCCCGCAACGACATTAATAATAATATCAGCCCTGTATTATATACTGTCCCACTGCTGAGCACGGGCCTCCTCTACTACTGAGAGGGATTAGGCCTTAGTCCACCACGCTGTAGTGCGGATTGGTATCCACACACCTTCGAAATTCCTATAGAGAACTTCTCAGATGTGCAGGTTTCCTCACGATGTTTCCTTCACCGTTAAAGCGAACGATAAATTCACAAAGAATACACACATGATTTTAGAAAAGTCAGAGGTGTGTGTCCTTGGGATTTGAACCTGCGGACATTCGTCTCGGCAGTCCGTTCCACACCCAACTAGGCTATCGCCGCTGCTCATAACGACATTAATCAAATAAAAAGATAGAGAGGAGTTGGAAATATTAATTGTCCACTTAAACTTAGAACTTTAACTTAGAGTTATATAATTATAGACTTATTAGCTTTTGCTCGCGGCTTGGCTCGCGTGAATGAGTTTCTACGCGATAAAAAGTAGCCTATAACCTTCCCAGGGTCTTAAACTGTCTCCATACCAAATTTCATAAAATCCGTTCAGTAGACATTGAGGAAATCGATAAAATACAGGCAGCTTTTGTGAACTTTGTTTTATAATATCTTACTAATATTATAAATGCGAAAGTCTGTGAGGATGGATTTATGTATGTTTGTTCCACTTTCACGAAAAAACTACTGAACGGATTTGTATGAAACTTTACAGTAATATTGGTTATACATTAGAATAACACATAGGCTACAATTTATAATGATTTTTTGTAATTTGGTCATAATATAACGATACATATCAAATGAGTCGGAAAACTTCTTCACGCAAGCGAAGCCGCGAGCAAAAGTTACTGAATATTAAAAGTATATGAAATGAAATAGTTCATTTGAACATGTAAAATGAACATTATTT
>NW_023594297.1:0-16263 GCF_014839805.1 Manduca sexta
CTATCGTAAATTTTAATTCATACAACAGGCAAACAGCAAAAATATTGAGCAACAACTCTATGAGTAAATAAAGTTTTTATAAATTATTTAGTTATGTTATAGTTTTTAATGTTTTCTTGGAAATTAATCTCTGGTTGTCGTTCGGGTTTTGTCCGCGTGACAAATTATTACCGGTATGAAACTTCCACTTTGTAATTTTTAGTGTAAACGGGGATTGAGCCACGTCCTCTTGAAGTTGATTAAAAACTAGGATACACATTAATTCACGACATGGTTCATTTGTGTGCCAAATTCCATCTGAATCCGTTTAGCGGTTTTGGAATTTACTAACAAACATCAAAACCGCTCTACATATTTATCATACTGTGGCATTTATAATACAGTAAAAAGTGAACATAATAATTTATGTTATTCCTCAAATAAGTGAACCAAGCTTACAGAATTCCCTGAGATAATAAATTCATGATACTCAGGCTTACATTGACAACCATATGGATATGTAAATAATTAATAGCAGATCTAATGCACGCATTTGGGGTAAATCACTGTATCTATTTAATTAGAATTAACATGCGATTATGCATTAATAATTAACTGGCTTAGTTAATAGAATGTGTAGTACATATGCGGTTTGGAATTTACGTAAACTGGTATTTTGTTTAAACAATATCATATAGGAGTTTAAGGCGTAAATGCTGTCAACTTTTTGCGGCGTCAACACCTATTGTTAAGATATACTACATTATAAAACTAACAGCTGCTGATGTTGCCAATCAATTTAGTATTTTATTTCTTGGTAATAAGATGACAGCGTTTACGCGTCGCCTAATTTATATCAGACGATCAAACTCGTCTAGGCTACATTGGTTAATAATGATTACTGTTCGTACCCCAGCTTAGCAATATAGCTTACTTTACCCCATTTTGTTAACATGTACACGACAAAAAATATTCCACAGCGTAACACTTAAATTGAACTGAATTCATGAATGTAAAAAATTACAATTGTAAAGGAAACTTTGTACTGAACCTATACAACACTACCCCATTTTAAACTTACCCCAATTTTATTTTAACTCGAATACCGGGCGGAATGGAAGTCTAGATTTGTATTGAATATTTTATACGAACACTGTAATGGCCTCCCGTTGGACGTATATTGAATGTGAAATATTAAATGCACCAACTTTAACTGTTTTAAGAGATATCTTACATTCCAAGTGTTCTGATCAGTGTAATGGGGTTTATTTGAAACTTTAAACAGTGTCAGGACCTAATGCTAGAGATCTTTACCCACAATGTGGGTGGTTTTTTAGATCAAAATACTAGTGAGTAACAACATATGATAGGTATATTCTTACATGCTTATACATAATACCTCTATACTTACATAAATACCATAACAAAATTATAAAGTAATTAAATGCTACATTTATGACTCCGCTCTTATCAGGTCACTTGTTGCTGAAACACTACACTACTATAAAACAGAACAGAGTAGTTTCTGAAGCAGTAGCGTCTGCGCGGCGCCTTACCGTAGAGCATCCAATGTATTACATATTTACTACGCTTGTTTTATCCGAATAAAATACGAATCCATTCTCTAACGTTACGTGTTTCAGTAAGCTCACTCTGGGGCAATACACTTTTAACCGAAACTACCAAAGGACTACTTCTAGGCTAGTGCTGCAAGTTAGCTCTAAAACCTACAGTAGAAATATTCCCAGGGTGAGCTGTAAAATTTGTTTTTCGGGATTAGAATCTGTCCAATACAGCGACAGTCCTAGTTGGGAGTGCAACGGTCTACGAAAATGAAGGTCGCACGTTCAAATCCGGCTTGTAGCCTAATTTCTGAAACTATTGCTCCGATTTAGAAAATAATTTTACTAATAAGAAGTCATTAGCTTTAGTGGCTTCGTAAGTAGAATATGCCTCTGATATAAATTGCTTAGCATTGGAACTAACATGGTATACAGCAGTGGCGAAGGTTCTATATAACCCAATTCCAGCCGACTTCCCTTTTGTAATTAATTAAAACTGAATTATCATTAGAATGATTTGCAGACGGCATTCATGCTTTAGTACCTAAATATATATTGTGTCGAGTTACCTTTAGGAAAATGTCACCCTTCGCCAATGGTATACAGCTTTATGGCAAAAGCAAATTGACTGCCTCCATGGCGTAGTTGTAAGGATACACTGTCCACGTTACGACTGCAACCACCGCGTTGAGGTCCTGGGTTCGCATCCCAGGTCGGGCGAAAATAATTGTAAGTAGGATAAATTACTCAGTCGCAGCTCGGAGTCAGGCATATGGCGGTGTGATAACCTCGTGCCTCTGATAGTACGTAAAACCGTCGGTCCTGCGCCTGACTTCTCTCTCCGGTCATGTCGGATTCGAATAAATAGTGCGCCTGGGTATTACTCACACACTTGTGCACTATAATATCTTCTGCGTACATGGCTGATCTCCATTGAGATTGGCCGCTGTGGCCAAAATTCAGTTAGTAAGGAATCAAACAGCTTTATGTGATGTACAAATTAACAAACACACACTCACTTATACAAGATTATTATAATCTCCGCACAGCCATATAATCCATTGTAATCAGTAAATTAGCTACACAATTAAATCAGTTTATGGTTTCTAACCCGAGGTGACTTGGCAGGATTCAATAATGCCTGCGCCTTAGTATTCGTAAACAATAGCCGTCCATTAGACTGTATATTGTTACTAGCCTGATTAGCGTCAGCCGTCGGCTTTGAATTGTAGTGGTGTCTTGTGAATGATAACTTTGTATTAAAAATCATTGATTAGGTTTAGAGGAATACAGTCTTACTTATAAAGAAATCGCATAGCTATGCTTATAAAACACAAATTTACTCGATTAATTGTAAGTCAAAACCCGCTTGTCTCTTAATAAGGTTTAAACTAGGAAACCGGTGTTTGGCAGCTATTTAAGCAATTCTTAACCACCTCTTAACGCTAAAGAAGTTTATAAGTACGACTGTTTAGAGAGACTGGTTAGAGAAATATGCTAAGCTAGATTTTGCATGTCACTCACTTATACAGACATAGTTACCAGTAAAGGCCTGTTTTCCACAAAACTCAAGATGTCGTGCATTTTTCATTAAATTAAATCTGAATTAGAAGAAACCACTCGTACTCCACTCATAATATCTCGTAAGACCAACGAATTAAAAACTAAAAGCCCAAGTATTCCGTAATGAGGCAACGTCTATAAAACAGTAAATGATTTACGAAATTTTTCATAATTTTCATACATACAAAAAGACCGTAAAAAACTTCACAAAATGTCCCCCTAAACATAAAAAATCCGCTAAAATTTCCCGCTGAAATTGCACTCCATTGAGTAAATTAAGCAAACTTCCGCTTCAGCGCTGAAAATTAAAGTCAACTTTTTTTCAGGCCTGCCGTCGCCTTTTGCCGGGTTGTTTACATGACGTGGGATATAAAGGGCGGATGGAGGTGCGACTACCGGTTCACACGAGGACTTTAATATCACCTCAAAATGTAATGAGTTTGAGACACTTTCTGAAACTTATTTACATTAGCTAAGCATTAGCAAGATATGTTATGCATTTTTTATACGTCGCTAAATTAGTTGAAACTGATAAGTCATCTCACATAATATAATAGGAAGTTTGTATTGCGCGTTTAATAGAAAGAGAAGAATGCAATAGCATACGACGGGCAATATAGGAAAGTCAAATAGCAAGCTGTTAATTTACTTTAAGCATAGTCTTTCAACTTCTTTTGTGTCGCATCTTTCTCCAACTATGGTCTTCTGCTATCCGCCTTCATCTCCCTATAATATGTTAATAATTTTACAAACATGTAGTAAGGTTTTAGTTTAGTTGCGATGTCAGTCTCCTCGAGGGATCAAACAACGCAATCTAGTCGTTTTACCGTGTTTTTTTGAGTTCGTAAGTTTGTCCAACAGGTATTGTATAATACGAAAACTTAACAACTTTTATAGTAGACTTAATATATTATGAACTGTCGAAATGTTGACAAAATAATTATATTATCGGTACAATTTTAATTTTTAAACATTGTTCAAAACAATAGGGATTCGGTAATCAAATGTAAAATTCATTCGAGTATTGCAAAATCAAAATGGCCGAACAAAACGTCATTCGATAAATATTCGATGAAATGAATTATTTATGTGAAATTATCGATGTACCAACTGTGATTAGTGTAAGTCACTTCCGTTTCCGTTTGTTTTGCCAACATTAACATAACGAATTGGCCGTTTCCTTGTTTGTGTCGTTTATTGTGTGGAGACACTTCATCAGCGCCATCTTTACTCATAGTGCTGCAGGTGGAATCAAGTGAGATATTGCTAAGGCTGTTCTTAATTAGCAATAAATTAATTCTAGTGGAAGGATATATTTTATATCCGCCCGGATAGCGACTACCATACATAAGGTGTTACAACCCGCCATAGTGGTCCACGTAGGTGTGTCACTTTTCGAGATCAGCCTGTGTATAACCGGTTCCAACGGGCCGGCATAATTGTGTCGACTGCCGAGGGGCAATCGTTTCTCATCAGTCGACATTCTATTGGACCCCACTCCACTTACCACCAGGTGCAGCGGGGCCGCATCCGTATAAAAAAAAGTAATATAATTCTTGGAGCACTCTGTTTCCTGCGACAGTATGTCTGCTTTCTCCATTCTTAATAGAAATGTAATAAATGCTGGTGTGTTCCAACTCCAAGGACACTACCCTGAAGTCAGAGTAACATAAATAACTAATAACTAGAAATTAAAATCGAAATATTTACGAGCGAAGCAGTATCCTGATCATTGTAATCAAAAGTTCCAAGTAGTACTATTAATGCTTAAACGCTTATTCTTGTGAGGAAAAATATCCTTGCCAATTAAATATATATAAAGATAGCGCTACAAAAACATAACTTGATGATGCTTATCAAATTCTACTACGGTACCTTAAAAGACGTGTCTAGAATCAAAAATTTATCATGATTTCTGGATTACCACGAGGGGTCAAAATAAAATGGTCGTACGATCCATGGGACCTAAAGCTAAGCCAGATAAGTCATTGAAAATACAAACTTATATAACGAGATCCAGGGTGACCAACGAAAATGAAGGGCTACAGTCCGAATTATAATTGCTAATTGTAAAACAATCGGGTTTCGGATTAAATTAAATTCTTTGTTATAGTTATACATGTTTGCTTATCTTAACAGAGTATTGACAAGTAAAGAATTTAAATTCACGTCTAGTTAGTGATTAGTTCTCGCAGTTGAAAGAAAAACGTAAAAATAATTAATATGCATGGATATTTCGGCCTTTAAAATTTCGTCGTATTAAATTTTAAAGGCCGAAATATTTGCGAGAACTAATCACTAACTAGACGTGAATTTAAATTCTTTACTTGTCAATACTTGTTTAGTTACCCAGATTAAAGGTGAAACAAAATGTATGAAAAATTGACCTTAAGCTATAACCTTAAGGGCTAGCGCGCACTACGTGCTGTACCAGGGTTTTAGCACTAACTCTGCGATATAATTAGTGAATTGCATTTGTTAGAAGGTAAAGAAACCATTGATGGCCCACTTAATTTAAAAAATCTTTAATTTCATTGCAACATGTCACTACATATTATAACATTTAATAATAAAATAAATAACGCAATATTTTACTAGATTTTGAAATTATAACAAAAATAAAACAAAAACGCATGGTAGATCATGTTAGGAACTGGACCACCACTTACTGCCTGGGTAGCGTAACTACGCTATTAGAGTATAAACATCACAGGAATTCATTCTTTATTGTGTTATATAATCATTTTATATGTATATAATTATTATTATTATATTTTTGATGAACTGCAATTCATTGCATTTAAATTTGTGTAAATAATATTGATTTTTCATTAACATTTATACATACCTAGTCTTGCCATAAATATTGTAATAAAGAAAAAAGAAAATTGTTAACTGCAAATAACATTTATTACTTTTACAGTGTGTCAGTTTAATACATAAATATAAAACAATTAAAAATATAAAAAGCTTATTCGAAGTGGTCTCCATTGGCTGCAATACAGTCCTTTAAACGATGAGGCCAGTTATCAATAGAAGCACGCACTCTTTCCATGGGAAAATTCTTCACTGCCAATCGTATAGATTGTTTTAGGGACTCCAAATTATCATGGCGTTTAGAGCAAGCTGTACTCTAAAACTGACCACAAATCATAATCCAGCGGATTAAGATCGGGACTAGACGACGGCCAGTCTTCAGCTCTGATGAAGTCCGAAACGTTCGATTCCAACCAAGACTGCGTGGACCGAGCTTTATGACCCGGCGCCGAGTCTTGCTGGAAGGACCATACTTGGTTATTGAACATGGTGATGTTAAGGGGCTTAACTACCTTCTCAAGAATGGTATCTTGATACACTTGTGCCGATGTTTTGATACCTTTTCACAAAAATATGGCTCAGTCACTCCTTCATAGCTAACACCCCACCAAACCATCACTGAAGTCGGATAATGTCCACGTTGCACTCTGTCGACTAATTGGGAAGCTTCCTTAGAGCTTTGAGCATAAATACGGTCATTTTGTTTGTTAAAATGTTGCTCAATTGTAAAAATTTTCTCATCCGTAAACAAAATTTTTCTGTGACCTCCCTTTGCGTACCGCTTCAGTAGTTGTTTCGATTTTACCACCCTATTCTTCTTTAAATTATCAGTTAAGAAATGGCCAGTGCGTCTCTTATAGGCTGCAAGTCCTAAGTCATCTTTTAAAATACGCGACATGGTTCTAGGTGCTATCTTCATTTCCCGAGATAAAATCTTTTGCTTTCGGACAGGATTTCTTCGAATTCTTTCCCTTACTGCTTTGACCACCTTTTTCGTACGAACACTACGTGGACGGCCAGATCTTTTCTGTCACAAACAGAGGAGGTCTCATTGTACCTATTAATAGCCCGGTACACAAACATTTTACTAATACCAAGTGTATGGAGAGTTTTAAAAATTGCATTTGGCTCCATACCTACTTTGTGTAATGCTATCACAGCGATTCGGTTCTCTTTATCACCCCACACCATTTTAATATCGCAAAATATTTTACAATGTATTGGCGCCAAAATGAGAAAACACAATGAACAATCGTATAAAAATGACAGATTCGAAATTCAAATGTAATATTTTTTTATAATTAAGTGTAACAGTATTTATGGCCAGACTAAGTATTATCACAGCTTATTATAGTAATACACAAACGTCGAGCAGGCACATTGGACAGACACATAAGTCCAACCGACAGCTACAACGCCGCTCGCGGCTTTCAATTTCTGATAGCGTAGTTACGCTACAATATATTACAACTTTATTACGGTACGACTGCAGTGCTGAGGTCTCAAGTTTGTTGCCCGGGTCGAGCAAAATTATATTGGGTTGTCTATTAGTATTAGCCCGAGTCTGGAATTTGTGCCAATATGGCAATAGGCTCGCCAACTATCACATCATGGGATAGAATATACTCGGCGGAAAGTGGATGCAGTTGTCCCTCTGCCCACCCCTTATGGGATAAAAGGCATGAGTGAGCTTGTGTGGTTGCCACTTACAATTTTCATCATAACTTCGAATTAAATACAAAGCACTACGCAGGTTCTTAACGAAATGTAATATTTTAATACTTAAACCTCTGCCTATCCTTTAAAACTGTGTGATTTAAGTTAACAAACAGAAATCCAAAGAAATCTATGATATTAATGAAATCAATGGCCCCACATTAACGGGACGGGGTCGTTTTGTGCGATTTTTCAAACCAATTGCCGGAGCTTGTTATTGGCACAAAGAAAATGTGTAAAAAATAACTTGTACACATCGCGTGACTTCGCTAGAATACTTTGATATGTTTTATTTATATAAAGGATATTTCTAGTATACACTGACGCCTTTGTCTCAGAGGGTTTGGCGGAGAGGCAACTTAATTTTTTTTATGTATATTCGTGCCATTTAATCAGGTACAATTTCCTTCCTGATAATGAACAGAAATGAGAACATTTATAAGACCGAGGCTGGCATTAAACCCGAGATCTTACCACAGTCGTACCAAAATGCAATTCCGCTTGAGTCCCAAGTGCTCGGCACAAGAGCTCGTCTCATTTTAAGCAATGAAAAAAAAGTCAGCGCTATGATACAGAAAATAGATATATAGGCCGTACGGACACTTTGTCCCTTTTAAATAAGCACTACAATACAGAAAATAGCTGTAGGCCGCTACGATATTTTGTCTTTTTAAATAGTCAATTTTGGTAGGATATTGTTGCAGCCCGTTATATCTGGTTGTACAAAATAAATCATGTATACGATTTGTAAACTCACCTAAAAATATACTAGAACTCACCTTTTGCGTACAGGTAAATTGCAATCGGAAAATAATAAAAAAATCCACATTTTCCTTCTTATATCAATAAAATCCACTAGAACGCGACGCGCTCCCATGCCGTCCCTTAATGATCAGACCATCGGCTCCCATGCTAGGTTGTTAAATCCTATCGCTCCATCAGTTCCTAGCATGGGATTATTATGCAACGACTCTTCGAGTCATTATTTCAAACTGTATTTTATCATAGCTTAGTAATCGTAGTGATTTAGGTGTTTGAATTTGTTTAAAATCTTGGAATATACTGTTGAACTAAATATCTTGGAATATACCACTTTGAAGGCTTTTATTTTGATTGAAGAAGACAAAAGGTTCCTTATCAAATATTTATAATTCTCTGAAGTTAAATAAATTAAAATTTATTATCGATATTAATCTCGAAAAAGTTTATTTTTATTAACATTAAGATTTATTTGTTAAAGAGGGAATTTGTATATTTATTTATATTATATTAATTTATAAATGTAGTAATTAAATCTGTATCAGTATTTCCGTACATACAAGCTGAGATTCTAAAATTAATTGCAAAAAATAAAACTTTGTAACCTATAATATTAAAAAATCCATCAGTTTTAATTAACATCTCGAATTCCCTTTGCCTGACACCTGCCGCCCTCAATTTAGTTTGAGGAACACGAAGACGCGTCTCCGAATTTTTATGTCGAATGACGAAATCTGCACCAGGTATTAAATAATACTGGTAATTTGCTGGATTTAATATCCACGGCATTTTTTATTCCTGAGCTATGAGATTACTAGCTTTTGTGTGCGGTTCTGTCTGTGCCTGGAATAAATGATAAAAAGTCATTGTATGGTTAAAAGATATTGTAGTTTACTATAAATGAAAATAATTGTGTTGAAGAAATTATGCGACCATATTACTCGCTTGAGAGTTTCTTAACGACTGTGCTTATAGTACTATTTATGAACAGTCGTGAATAATACTACGATAGTTTCTCTATATATAAGATACAATTTTAAAAGAAAAAGGTACTGCATACACCACCTATATCAGGCACAATTACGAAAAATCATACTTACATTTTTTGACTAAATTTCACTCTAGAAATAGATCAAATTTTGTCCTTTACAAATATATTATAAGTAATTAATTTATTTTTTCGTTCTACAGACTACTAGGACTACAGAAGTAATTTACACCCATTAAAAAACCCTAAATCAGTGTTTAATGTACAACACATTAACATTGAGGATGCATTACCCCAAGTCACAACCTTTATGGGGTAACATACGTTTTTATCGCCGCCTCCACGCAGTAATGTAAATAGGCCCATTAATACACCATAATTTGCCGAGCCACAACACGGCTTTACCCAAACGACCGGCCCAATGCCGTAGGGGAAGTAAATATGGGGTATATATTGCAGGAACGAATGGGGTAGGAATGTAGTGACAAGTATTCTTTAAACGACTTAAACTGTCCATGGCGGCTTCTTGAGGACGCAGAAAACTTCTCGAATCTTATGTCGATAGGTTATCCTAAGCCCTTTTAGTGGTAAAGAACTACCCGGCTGTGATAGATACAGGGCTGGTAATCTTCGCGGGGTGGTCTTCTACTGAAAAGATTTGTGAGTTTTCCCCATCAGCATTCGGGTTGGCAGATTTGACGTTCGAAATTGCTTGCTTTTGAATCACCATTTTAAATCACAAATAAAATACAAGTCACTTCCATAAGATATAGGGTGTGCCATGAAACTGGAATCGAACTTGCGACTTTTGTATCATCAGTCCGTTGTACTCACAACTAACACATGGCTCATTTTCCTATTACCCCGACCACAAACCCAAAACGCGTACACTCAATTCATTTATCATATTGAGATCGATTTCCGGATGAGTCACGTCGATCAAAGAAAAACACACTATGAAAATCTTTGGATTCCATTCAAATTTATCCAAAGACCCTTTTGATATAATTGGTATTAATGTGATCAAAGGAAGGGCCTGAATCCTAAATCAGATATAAGGTGAACTCCCACTGCGTAAATACAATACCAGATATATGATGTGTTTGCTTGTGTATGAGTACCTACTGAATATATCGATGGCTCCTACGTATATAATCGTATGTTTGTTTTGCACTTTTTTCAGGACAGAGCTTTAAAGGTGTTTTCTTGCACCGTATCGTTAATTTTAACCCTTTTGTTTTGAAATTTAATCTATGCATAGATGATCTAGGGAGGCACAATATAGAGTAAGAATAAAATATTAATTATTTGTAGTTTTGTAAATATTGCAGTTACGATGATTTCTGTCGGAAATGCATATGGTAAAAAATAGTAAGTGCTACTTACGATTTTTATGCCTGCTTAAATTTATATAGAAATATCGTATATAAAAGTTACGGTAGTATACAATGATCTTATTAAAGTAAAATTGAGACGTAACACATACATGCCATAATTAACTGCGTACATTGTAAACTTACTTGATTAGTGTATGTGATGATTAGGTGATCAAAAATGTATTTATATTATAAAATTATATTAAATAAGTCGAATTTTTAATATAATAGTTTAATAGTTAAAATAGGTTTAAATAAAACAGTAAATTTTACCTTAAGTTATATTTATTATAAAGTATTTAGGTGGGTACTATTCTTATACAGTCATAAATAGCCAAAGATAATTATGAAATTAACACAAAAATTCTCGTTTTTTTCTGGGTATACAAGTTGAAATTTATGTAACCAATGTATAGGTAATTTTTTTTACCTACGTACATGCAACAAGGAACTAAATGTTATCTTAAATAAACAAAGTGACCCTTTCATTACCCTTAATTTTCTAGAATCACAATGACATCTAGATATAAAAGTTTAATTTATATACAAGATATTTATTATGTATAGATTGGCAGTATTATAATTGAGCATCACAATTTACGTAAAAAATCTTCTTATTAATTAGGTTTTAACAGTCGTTATAAGAAAGATTTAGTAGGTAACTTTCATGAGGAACATTAACCCGTAAAAGTAGTAATAATGGCTATCTAAAATCATTTAAAAGCTTATTTAATATCATATAAAAACATAACAATAAACTCTGTTTGCCAGTAAGTTATGAGTACTCTGCGTGTTTTTTATCGTTCGAAAAACTTTCTCCCTAGCAAAACTAAGGCAATGCTTGTGTAATCCCTTATCTTTTCTATAATAGACTGCGGTGATGCGTGCTATTTTGATCTGAATGCAGACCAATTCAATGAACTTGACTGCCTCCTGAATAACTGCATTCGATTCATTTTGAATCTCCGTAAATATGGCCATGTGTCTTCCTACCGCTCACAGTTGAAATGGCTGCCCATACGTCAACGCCGTTCTTTGTGGGCACTCACTATACTTTCTCTATACTTTCACATCCCAAGTCTCCTTCCTAATTACCTTCTCAATTCCAGTACCTAAGTAGTACTCATAATAAAAACCTTCGCTCCTCAAACAATCTTCTGGTTAAGTGTCCCTATCACAGTTTCGACTTTAATCACCTCTTCCTTTGCAAATCAATCCATTCTTCTCCGGAATGCACTCTCACCCCGATATTAGGACGACCACGAATCGTTTTGCATCCAAAGCTAAGGTTCTACTGCTGTTGCCTAACAGATGTATGTCCGTGTAGTTATATTTTTATTTATAACATTTTTAACATTTAACATTTATTTTATTATTTTTAGCAATTTTTATTCATCCCATATTATATTTTTTTACACTTATCTTTATTGCCTTCATGACTCTATCAGACAAAGGGTTAACTGGTAGAGAATGCCTTTTACACATTTTACGTATATTCAGTGTAGAAATAAAAATAAAATAATAATTACATAGATCATTTTAAGTGTCAAGGATTAGTATCACATGATTTACTGTACTTAAGATAATCTTAAAATCAAGAATAAAAGAGATCTCGTAACCGTCATAAGGAACAATCGGTATCTTCTATAACGGTTTGAGAAGATAATGTTGTCTTATTCTGAATCCTTCTCATAAGTCTCTCTCTCGATATCGAGAGGATGAAGGTTCTAATGAAAGGCCCTTTGTAAAAACTGTGGTAAATTTTTAAAATGGCACCACTAGTACAAAGACTAATCAAATCATTTTTTTCGCTTAATGTGTGGCCAATGAATTGTAGTAAATTGGATTTACAGAAACGTTGCTTTGTTGTCGACGCCGGGTATTCATTTTCATCACAATTTTCATACAGTCTAAGGTGGTTTGGGCATTTGAAGAGGATGGATGACAAGAGACTGACAAAGACGGTCTATAAGGCGAATGTGGATGGAAGAGCTGATAGGGGTCGACCGCACCGTACCTCTGAATGTCAGATATCTGACATTCTTAGTATAATAAGTCAGGTCAAAAGTACCCGGAACCGGCGGGAATGCATGAAAAGATTGATGAAGGTGGAGACAGCGAGAGAAGTATGTCAGCATCTTTCAAAATGGCAATCCATAGTCTCTCTCTACCCCTATGGGTAGAATTATGGTATGAACAATTGTCATATACTTCTGTTCATATGTCATATTTGTGTAGAATGATATTAAGGCTAGTAGTTTTAATTCTTTAATCTTAGACCACTGAACAGTATTACCCTGCAAAAATTTTCACCAATTTTTATCTTGTAGCGTCAACTTAAAATCAAGAAAATTTACATGATTCATCTCATTTACTTTGTATGGAGAAAACAATCACCATACAAAATCCATCAATAATAAAATAATAATAATAATACCGAATTTTAAATAACCTCATAGATAATATCACTAGTAGTTAAAGTCGTTAATGTTGGTGATATACTTTCAAAATCTTCGCCCAAGAGTTCAGAAAGGGCTGAAATTTCAATAAGTTTGGCCCCGGCTGGTAACGGAGAGACTGAAACATTAAAAAACTGACATAAGACAGCATTATTTTTGTTTAGTTCCATGTATACTATTGTATTGATAGTTACGATAAGAGATAGAGCGACGTAAATTATATTATGTTATAAATACGATAGTAAACACTTTTTTGCGAACTAAGTAAAATATTGCATGTATTAAATACGATAAATAACTTTCGATAATGATCGGTTTAAAAAAATGTATGTGTTACATGCGATATAATTTTAAAAACAAAACAACGTACATAATCGTATGTGCTACTAACCATATTCTTACTTGATTTGATTAATAAGCATTACTAAAAATTGTATTTTATAATAAACTGCGTAAATATTACAAATATAATTCAAAAAGACTTACCCAATAGCCTGTTTTCAGTGTAATTGTTTGAAATGCAATGACCCTCTTCATTTTTATTTACAACGTTACAAACATTGTCGTCATTTTAAACCAATCCACAAGCAAATAACACAGAGTTTTTGTGTTCGTGAATATTTCTTGATAGGTAGAAATACCTATATGTAATTACGTATTACTAGTAGAACCAATCAATAATGCTCACATAGAGCCAAACTAATATTTTAGGTTCGAACATGCGTATGCTCAACGTATCGACCGGTAAGTGATACATGACGCGCGGCGCTTGACCCTTCTCCCCGTAAAATGTGGCCAAAGTAAATACGATCAGTTACGTCGCATGCAAAACAACATACGATAGAAAACGGAAATCTAAAATACTTAATTTTCAATATTGGACTTTCAAATTTACACAGTTCATGGAACTCATCTAGTTCATTTAGAAAACACAAAAAAGTAAAAACAGCAAAATTGTGGGATACGATAATATACGTAGGAGCCATCGATATTTCGTACACGATTAGTTGGATATGATTGAAAACCGATACCACGAATCGTTAAAACGAGGTTTAAGGGCGAACTGTTATACATCTAGTCCGGCATAATATTTACAACCGTTGGCAAACACTACGACTTCCATTGGTCGACGAGTTTCAATTACGCTTTTCTTATCATCAGGTTAATAATTTGCCTAAAATGTTTAAGGAGTCGGTATTAACATGTGTAAGGGAGCAGAGAATCTCCTTTCAACCAGCTATTGGTCGAAATAAAAATACATTTTGACCATAATACTCTTCTAAACAGATTTGCTTTATCAAGACATAAACGATCGAAGTATTTAAAATAAATTTTACAAATTCAAAGGCAATTCGCTGTATTTACCCCATTCGCCATTCCTACCCCATCCGTCTTGTTTATAGATACCGCGGGCAGAAACACTAATCCTTTATTTAGATCCTATGAAAGGGCCCAGCATTTAAATCATTCTATCGGCTCGATACGATCCCCGTTTATTTACGGCGTAGTTAAATTGTGGCCGTTTGAGAATTTACAGGGATTTAGTATTGGCTGATCGACAAATATCTGCAGTTGTATTTGTATTTCTGGTCTTGTGGTCGTGGAGATTGATTTCGTCTCGCCCGGTAGATGTTTTCAGTGGCCGCGCAGAGTTGAAGCTGGAAAAATCAATATTCATTTTATATGGACGACTACGACCTTAACTACTATCAATCATTACGTTTGAAATATGTGATTTTGATTTAAAATCCAATAGGAACCTTATTAATATTTTTTTTTAATCCTAATTAAAGGGTTTTTTGTATTATATAATTTTACAATGAATACCTATGTATTAAATTAATTAATGCATGCACTAGATGTTGACGATAAACCTCTTTTTTTAAGTCATGTTACATTTAATAACCAAAATTGTGCTATAACTATTTATAAAATGATGTTTACAGTTGAGCGAGTTTCTTACAAAGATGAAAAAAATGCTTGTTTTAAAACAAAAACGTTTTAATTTACTCAGTCGGTACAATTCGTACATTAAATATTTGAGGGTACGTAGCGAAAAAATTTATGAATGACACAGACGGCCCAGCTTTTATCTTTATAAATATATGATTATTTGACGTCGGAGATCTTTTATCTTTGTTATCTTTGTAAAACTATGTAGGACTAAATTCAGAAATATTTTCAGTGTAATCTGTCAGAATGAAGCGGTATGAAATAGGACTTTTGGGAATTTTTGTATTCATGTTAAGTGAATTGTTTTGTGGAGAAAGTGTTGGTACATGAGCTCTAAATTGTATTTAAGGGCACACACTTCTGACTGAAGTGGTGTATGTAAATTTTAATGGTTTCTTTTAAACGGGCGGCGATAGCCTAGTTGGGAGTAGAACGGTCTGCCGAGACGAATATCCGTTGGTTCAAAACCCAAAGGCACGCACCTTTGACTTATCTAAAAAAATCTGTGTGGATGATTTGTAAATTATCGCTTGCTTTAACGATGAAGGGAAACATCGTGAAGAAACCTGGATACCTGAGAAGTTATCTATACAAAGATGAGGGTGTGTGAAGCCTGCCAATCCGCACTAGGTCAGCGTGGTGGACTAAGGCCTAATCAGGGCTTCCCAAACTTTCTTATTATTTTTACCATGACGCTCTTTCGACTTTGCCATTACCTTGCGACGCCCCTTCTCTTCTGTAGCTAAAAATCCACCAGTGTGTAGTTCTAGCCCAGTAAAGTTATAAAAACTCCAAATAACATTTACAGTTTTATTAGAAATTAGGAACATACAAATATTAAGACTTTTTAAATACATAGAAATTAAAAGAGATAGCCCCTAGGATAAGACATCTGTATATTAAGTGTTTTGTATAAAAATTACGGAGCTATGCGAAGCCTATGAAAGCATTGTTAACGTGGTGAAGAAATAGAAACTTTTTAAAAAAGAATAAAACCACCTTCAATAACCACTAAAAACCAAAAATAATTTAACATTTCATACTGGTTACCAATTTTGGAGTCGGTACCTAACACAAAAACCTACAGTCGA
>NW_023594298.1:0-14807 GCF_014839805.1 Manduca sexta
ATATTTGATTCAAAACAAAAATGTTGTTTTTTTTACAGATTTAATGATAACGCACACATTTCCATGTCTTGTTAGCAAGAATGATAACAGGCCCCGTGTATTAGTCGAGCTTTCAAATGGAGATTGAGAAACTTGGTTTAACACTTCTTGGGTGGTACCATTCTCACCCGACGAATCCTGCGATGCCAAGTCTCCGAGATTGCGACAATCAACTTGAATATCAAATAAAGTTGCGTGGACCATCTGAAATATTGTACATTCCTTGCATTGGTGTTATTTGTTGTATGTATATTCTTAAATTCCTTAGAAAATCAAATTAAATTGCTAAAAAATTGTTTAAAAATTTTTACGTTATATTTTTTTCAGCACCATATAATCCAGAGAGTCCAGTGTTGGAGTCATCGCTGACATTTTTCTGGGTAATGCCGCCTCCAGAACAGAGGCCTACTGAGTATCCGCGACCTTTATTATTACAATACAATATGCTTCACGACAGTCATTTGTCAACTCATGCCATGGAACAAATTAAAAAGAGCATAAAGTATTATTCGACATTTTCGGACGACGCTTCTGTTAATTTCAAAGAAAATTTTAAACCAGACATATCATATTTAGATAAATTGAAATGCACACTGACAACAAAATTCCCAAGAGAACAGAGTGATGGTTTGTTATGGCATTTCATACGCGATGAACTAGGGTGTTCGTCGGAGAATGACGACAAAATGGATCTGGATGCATTATTAGCAGTCCCCAACCTATCCCCGTGTCAAAACCGAGTCAGACTACATCTGTACCTAACTTCCCGTCGGTTAGTACATTGCAGCAAATGGTCAGTCGCCCAGCAGGTGTTCCGCCGATAAATGTGTCATCTGGTATTGGCTCGTGTTCGCCACATAAGTTTGAAACTCCCCCTTTAAATATACCGGTACTATCATCCTCAAAATCATCGTCGAAATCAGCAACACCGACCCTACCGTCATCATATCCGGGATTAGATATGTTGACTAGTATGGCTTTGACTAGGACCTGCTAACATGTCTCTCCGTTAGGTCCTACCGGATTGGAAAGTTTAGCCGCAGCTAACAGCATGCTTACTGGTTTGTCACCAAGCATGACGCCTAGTTTGGCGGCGTTTGTCAGGCAGCAAACTGCCTGACCCGCCATCTTATGCAGCGTCTTTACAGAATTTAACAAACAGTATTGGCAGTTTTGATAAAACCTCAAACAGTACTGCTACCAGTACCACTTCTGCAACTCCTATTCCTGCAAGCATAGCTTCTAATCTTATGATGAGTTCTGCTGACATAGCGAACGCTCTATTCTCCGCAAGTAAATATTCCAGTGCAGGTATTTTCCACCCTATGTCCCAAAAAGTCTACCTTAGCCGCCAATAATATGTTTTGTCGCCGTCGTTGATGAAAATGCAAGAGTCATTATTAAAGCCGTTGTCAAGCAGTAGTCCAATATCTTCGAAAGCTGGATTGGATCAGAACATGATGATGAAGTCTCCGCATGATTTATTGAAATCACCGCATGATTTGATTAAAAATAGTAAAGATTACTTACCGCCAGATTTTGGGAGTGTGGGCAAAGGAAAGCCTGAAAAACATGAGCATACAGATATGCCGAAACACACAGAAACTAGTTCTTCCAAAGTAGACACTTCTAAATCTGATATTGGCGAAATGAAAGCAACAGATTTTAGTCTACCGCCAAGAGTTGGAGGAGAATCATTTTGAATCAAATGCTCGAGTTGACTAAAAAGCAACATTGTGATTACATGTCGGAGTATGAACAGGCAATGAAACTCACAAAGACTGATGATTTAGTGAGCTCAGTACCGCCGTCTAGCCACTCATATTTGGGTACTTCAAGTATTGTGGACACAATAGCACAAGTTTCAATGGGTAACTTCTCTAAACACGAAGACACATCTGACTATGAAAAAGGACAAGATTATAGTACGAATAAATTAGCCGGTAATGATAATGAGAACTAATTGTAAGATAATAAATTAAAAGGAATATATAGAATATTCCAGACAAGGAATTCTCCATGTAATTTAAATCGTTCAGTCTTGAACCTTCAATCGAATAACTTATATTTCTTACTTACTTAAATATATGATAGATGATAATTTACAACTTAGTAGTAATACAAATCTCAATTATGCCTGAAAATGCCAAGTTTGGATTTTGACTGATTTTCGAATAGATGTAATGTAGGTATCTACTTTAGTTTTACATAGTTCATGTGGATTGGTGGCAATGGTATTTAATTTTTCAGTGGGATATCATGTATTATGGTTTGAGTACTAATTATGAGCTACATTATTCCGGCATATTAGAAATTGTTACTAATATGTACTTATAATCTATATTCAAATAGTAATTATGCGTAACTAAATGTATTTCTCAAATTATTAAACAGTAGATAGGTACATGTAATGCAACTTCGTATTGTCCTGGGACCTAACAAACATTTGCGCATCACACAAATATGAATGGTATCGCGGGAATGGAACCTGCAATCCTTGCTGTCGAATGTGATTGTTTACTTTTTGTGCAAACACGACTGATGTCCTTTTATAATGCATTATCAATGTAATGACAGTATTCCTGTGTGTAAATTATTTATTTATCATTATTAAATTAGGATTGTATACTTAGTATTGTTTTCTTATTATTTTAAATGAGTTACCTTATCATGGGAATTATGGAGTTATTTCAACTTATCATTATTCGCCTGGGAAGTACCTAGTAGTAGCTGATAGTGTGAAATGCATCATTATTGATATATTATTTCGTAGAAAAGCGAAAGTTATCAAACATGGGGTTATATTATTTACCAGTACCTAATCTATACGGGCAAAGCTATATAGGTACCATTGCAATGTCTATTTATGTCGCAAAGCAGCAGTGTATAGTCGCTATTGTGTTCCGGTTTGAAGAACATTATAGCCAGTGTAACTACTGGACATAATAAGACTTAACATCTTATGTCTCAAGATGACGAGCGCAATGGAATACCAAACAATACTTTGTAAATTAAGATCTTGGATGGGGTGTATCTGCGTTTTGTTTATGGGCGGTCGTATCGATTACCATTAGGCGAACGTCAAGCTGGTCCCGCAATTCAAAGTAATCAAAATCTATATATTTGCATATTAAATTGTGCTGCCAGTGGCGTAGTTGTGTTATGGCACGATTGCAGTTCTGAGGTCGCGGATTCGATCGCCGGGTTGGGTAAAGTGATATATTGTTTTAAACTCAGTATCGGCTCGGATTCTGGAATCGGTGCCCGACATGGCGATAGGTTCGCCCCTTGACATATCATGGGATGGAATATACTCATCAGAAAGTGGGTGCACCAGTTGCGCCTCTGTCTACCCAACATCTCTTAAAAGGATTTTATCAAAACTCGTAAATAGACTGATAGGTATATACAGGACCAGCACTGACGAAGGGTGACATTTTCCGAATGGGAATCCGACCAACATATAGGTACTACTAATAAGCATAAATGCGATCTACAATTCGTTCCAATAAAAATTATATTTTACATAAGTTACGAAAGGGAAGCCGGCAAGAATCGGTTTATATGGAACTTTTGCCACTGATTCCCATTGACCAGTATATGACATAGATGCGTGCAAAGCTGATAAATGGCCTATAATTATAATTTTGTTATACATTCAGCTATGGAATTAAATTTTACAACAAATGAACGTTTATTAGTAGGTATTTATTTACATGAAAAACATAACTAAAAATCAAGGATGTGATTGTGCTAGATAATGAAAAGAATACTCAAATCGCAGTTTTGTTTAGAGTGATCGGCGATTGATAAACAATTTAATCAACACGATATGATAATGACCGTCGATTGATATTAGGATTACGCTTTGAGCAGCCACTTTGTGAACACTAGCCTATTAACTCCGTCACTGCTTCGGCGATAACACTTCTGTATATCTGTTATTGTTTGTTAATTTTTGGCGCAAGGATATATTTAATATGTGCTAAGTTTGTGGCTAATTTATATTATGTTTCTACATTAAAGGTATGTATTAGTGATTTTTTGTAACTTATTTAATTACAAACATTATAACATATTTTATTACAAAAGGGTTTTGTATCGTATTTGCGTCTATATGTAGCGCCTGTTTCACGATGCCTCTTGAGGTATACTGAAATGGGTACCCGTCGATATTGTTTGCTTTAATAGGCAACGCATAGTGAAAACTTTGTACTTTAACGTTTTCAAAAGCATGAATAATTAAAAAAAAATATTAGAATAATGTGAAAAAGGTGTACAGTGTGATAAATATGGAGTATACAATATTCTTGTTCCAGTTATAAGATAAGGCACAATGGCCGCCACTACACCAGGTTTTAAGAAGTTAGCAGACGATTCTGAGGATTCAGATACAGAATACACCCCGCTGTATGATGACGGTGATGAAATAGAGTAAGTGGTTTTGTCTTTTACAAATCCTGAACAGCTACACAATCCCTACTGGTTACCAAAAATCCTAGATGGTTTGATTTTAACAAAGGTGACAATGTTGCTGGGCGCAGGATTAGTGCAACTTTGTTCTTAAAGTTCTAGATTCCGCTTTCGTGTGTGAGTTGCACCATCGATTTGGAAACTTTAAGTTTAACCAGTACATACCTGAGGCTATGAAATGTGTACTGATTAGAGATGAAGCAGATATCCGGTAATTATCTGGTATCCGGCCTATCCGGCGGCCTACACACTATACGGCATATTCTAGCGGATATCTAGGGTACCCGGCCGACCGAATATTAAACTATTTATCTTTAGGTAATGTTTTTTTTTATTTAGTTATTAATAAGTATAATGCGTCACAAGTCGTCTTCGAGTAGCAATCATTCTTGTCACTTTAGCCTGGACTTTGAGCGACTACCTTATAGCTCTTTGAAACGTATGTATAAAACATCTAGCAGAATCCTACTTAGCCAAACGAACACTCTTCACCACGTTAGCACCACTATCATGAATGAGTAAGTGTATGTTAAGTGCTTAGATATGCCGAATATCCGGCAATACGGCTTTAAGGTTGGCCGGATATCCGATATCCGGCTAAACTGCTACCGTTGCATCTTTAATACTGATACAAAAGAGAGCTCATTCATTCAGTTGTATAAAAGGTACGTATATTCATATGTACCTGTTTAATTTTTATACAACTGAATGACAAGGACAGCAGCGACCGCTCTAAATAACAACCCCATTTAGGTTTTTTAAATTACAAAGTGGTACGTGGCATCTTTTTTATAAATGTAGCCGCTGTTACTAGCAAAGTGTAATGTTTGTAGTTCAAAACATTTTTTATTTATATCTAGACGGACGTACCTACCTACATAAGTTTTTGCACCATTGTATTAGGCACAGGACATGATTAATTGAAGAATGTAAAAGATTTTGAACTGTACTGATTTATATTAGTAATAATTGGCTATTGCAGTGCTACAACGCGATCTCTTTGGTTTTATCAGTAATTTTACATAACAGTTTCTATACACGAAAACTTCCCTTAACTTAAGCCGCGCTTTCACTGTGGAAGTGCTTGCTTGCAGCTATCATGTCACACTTGCATGTCCATATAATACTACCTTCATTAGAATTACAGCTTGCATGCATGTTTACATTTCTACTATTCTAGTTGCATACCAGTCCAAGCGTGCATACAGGCTACTTATGGAATGGAAATGCGGCCTCATCTGTACAATTTTATGTTAATATCTTAGATGTGTTTAAGAGCATATGTCTGTGAGCAATGGCGTATATGACTGAAATAGGTACCTTTATCTTACTTACCGGTTTACTTTTGAATAATTAATAAATAAAAAAACATGCATACATAGGCACGCCTTTATTATTAAAGATAATGCAGGTAGCCATTTCCCTCTGTACGCATCACAATGTCTGATCAAATATTGATAAAATTTAATCAATAGGAATACCTATGTTTAATTTCCTGTATCATTGTTTTGTAAAATGTGAAGGTTAAATTAGAATATCTATGTATAGTACATACTTGCATACCATTTTAGATTGGAAAGTCGTCGTGACGTCATTGGTATTGCAACAGTTTGCAAATATGTGGTTGACTCAGTGTGGGTGTCATTAGTAGATAACGGTCACTTTTAGATAGCGGTATTGTTTAATTAATTTAATCCAAAACCCTTGTAGATAATAAAGTATAAATACTAATATTCCGATGGACTCTTGAACCTATAGAATATTAAAAATCAAGCTCTAAAAGTAAAGGCAATGAAGAACCATGAAGAACACATGATACGGCCATTTTGTTAACTTATTTTTAAACTTATAATCAAGTACCTATCCCAAAACTAAAAAATAACGAACATCAAATCTCTGGAAATTGAACCTGGAATCTTCTGGGTTTCCAATATTTATATTTCTACTAGACTAGACTTAGTCACTTATAGATTTTTATTTGTAATTATTTTTATTATTTATTTGTAGTCAAAGAACTGCACAAGAAACAAAAGGATGGAATCTATTTCGAGAGATTCCGGTGAAAAAGGAGAGTGGATCTATGGCCACAAAAAATTGGATAGAAACAAGCGTAAAAATCTTAAAAGTGCTTGCCTACATATTGGTTTTTTGTGCAGTACTGGGTTCCGCAGTCATAGCTAAAGGAACTCTTCTATTTATTACGTCACAACTGAAGAAAGACAGACAAATTACTCACTGCAATAGACGACTTGGTAAGTTATAATAAGTATTTACAGCTAAATAGTTAGGACCTGTTGCATACAATTGTACCGGATCAGTATTAGCTGCCAACGTAGTTTATCGAATTGCTGTTTTTTCAGTTAGGTAGAACTCGACAATATTGGTCCAACCTTTTAAACAATATATGTTTGCATTTTTATTTAAAGTGTTTGTTAGATGGATTCTATGATGGAACGTATAACATATATTTACCTCACGGTAATAATTTCCTCTTTTGTGGACTTCAGCTTTAGACCAACAGTTCATAACGGTACACAGTTTAGAAGAAAGAATAACATGGCTATGGGCAGCACTTATTGTATTCGGTGTGCCGGAGTTAGGGGTGTTTTTGAGATCCGTCAGGATATGCTTCTTCAAAACTGCCAAGAAACCAACCAAAACACAGTTTATTATTGTAAGTATTGTGAACGTATACTACTCTAAACACGAGGGACTCGGTACTTTATTGCTGCTCTATTTTGATTTAAGTTTCAGCATTTTTAGTAACAATCAGTCAAGATATAGCCTTTTTCTCACTCTGCTTAAAAACCATTAAGTCATAATAGACTTTTGATAAAATCTGCAATTTACTCTAATGTTTATCATTGACAATATTATTCCAGGCTTTCATAACAGAGACACTACAAGCAATAGGAATAGCAGCACTTGTATTAATAATTCTACCAGAATTAGACGCTGTGAAAGGAGCCATGTTGATGAACGCCATGTGCGCTATCCCTGCATTGCTAAACATTTTCACGAGAGACCGAATGGATTCTAAGTTTTCTATAAAATTGATATTGGATGTATTGGCGATATCGGCACAAGCCACGGCGTTTGTTGTTTGGCCTCTTATGGAAAGAACGCCAGTTCTATGGACCATACCAGTTGCATGTGTGTTAGTGTCTCTAGGCTTCTGGGAGAATTTTGTTGACACCTACAATAAAAGTTATGGTGAGATCATTTGTATCAAGTAGTAATAATTTTGATATTGATGAATAAACCATAATGTAGAGTCTGTTTTTAAACCAAATTTTGGGCTTAGAGATGATTTAAGAATATGTCATTAGATGTGGCGATATATATATTTTGGAACAAATTTTACTTCTTGATCTAGTTTTATAATTGGCGTTTTGGTTTCGTTTTAGTTTTTACGGTGCTGCAGGAACTACGCGACAACCTCAAGAGGACTCGGTACTACACTCAGCGGGTGCTATCTGTTTGGAAGATTATAGTGTTTATGGCATGCATTTTAATATCGCTGCATATGCAAAATGACAATCCGTTTACCTTTTTCACTCACGCCAGCAAAGCCTTTGGAGAGAGACAGTATGTCGTTAACGAGGTAAGTACGTTTTCTTCTTATCGTAATTCTTTTGATAATAGTGACATCTATTCACTAGATGGTTACCTACTCACCATATTTGTGTCAATTATGTCTAGACGCCGAAGTATGTTTTTAAATATTAATTGGTTTAAATAACACATCTGTATTTTTCGGAACGGCGAAATCTGTGAGCCTTGGATAATCACTTCATAATGAAATACAAGATAGCTTATCTGATAGCATTCCAGTGCAAAATAGCAGAAAGAGACAGCTGGTAAAACAATGTCATTAGCATATACTGATAGGACTTACAATTATCTTCTTCCACAGGTTCTAATAGTAGTCCGAGATGACGAAACCATAGGCTATGACGTCACCGGAGGTATATTCGAATTGGACGCGATATGGACCTCAGCATTGTGGGTCGCATTAATTCAAGTGGGAGCAGCCTACTTCTGTTTCGGAAGTGCCAAGTTTGCTTGCAAAATTCTTATACAAAATTTTAGTTTCACTTTAGCATTGACTCTCGTCGGGCCCGTGGCAATCAACCTCCTTATTGCTTTCTGCGGAATGAGAAATGCAGACCCTTGCGCTTTCCATAAAACTATACCTGACAATTTGTTTTACGAGATACCACCTGGTAAGCACTATTAGCTATAGCATATAATCTGTGAACCTTAATGATTTTGAATAGGTTTTTAAGGCTTGTTTTATAAGTTATTAGACCTCCTTGGCTAAAGCATTGCACGCTAACAATCGTAAAATTTAAACTATCCTTGCATACATTAAATAGCATACAAAAACGTGGCGCGGACTTTATAGGTATCATATTGGATTGAAGACAGGAAAACAATTTTAATACTCAGTTGTCCATCAAGCCTTTTAATATACAGTGTGTTCCGATTTTACAACGGTAGCGAGGTATATTTTTAGGTTTACTTAGTTATTGCGTAAATTTTGTTAAAATCGGAAATTGTCTCATAATCCATACTATGATAATGTTATCATAGTGGGTGCTGGAAAGTACTGACATAGATTTTTACAATTCATTTAAATATTGTAAAATTGTTTGATAATGGTTATATGCTGATAAAAAAGTTATTAATATTTTAAATCCTTATAAGATTTACTAAACTATTTGTTATTATTTTATCAGAATATTATCCGATAATTATTTTGATTTATTGATTCAATTACAATCTTGCTTATAAGGGGTTAGAGATTTTTATTTGAAGTTTAATCTTCATTAGTTAATTTTTGACTGTCATAGTATTAGAGACAAACAATTAATAAATTTATATACATACAATGAAATCGTAAATTCTCCGTATTTATTCATTAAATCTTTATTGAAAAATAAATGAAGGAGACGCAAAGTATAAGACGTCATAATTAATTAAAGTTAAGACCGGATGAGACATACTAAAGAATTTGTTTTATCAGAATTTAAAGATAAATTATTTTGATTTATTGATAGCATTGTAATTTCTGCGAACTCTGCCTGAAATAAACACTGATGTCACATTATTGTTATATGCTTCATAACAAAGTACTTAATATTTATTTTTGGGCTCTTCTAGGATTGTATGTAAATACATACTAATTTTATGAATTATATAAGAAATAAATTTTTTATCCGAATATGGTATGTTCACGAATAATAACAAAAAAACCTTCAAATTAAACAGCTTTTTTAAATTCTATTTATGACGATTCGACAAAAAAATTTACTTATACGCATATTTCCAGTGTACTTCTTGCGGGAGTACGTGGGCCACGAGATGGCGTGGGTGTGGTTACTGTGGCTCATATCTCAAGCGTGGATCGTGTTTCACACGTGGCAGCCGCGATGCGAGCGCCTCTCCGCCACTGACAAACTGTTTGCCAAACCGTGGTACATCGGGCCGCTAATCGACCAATCGTTGCTGTTAAACAGGACTAAGGATTTGGATAATGATTGCCAGGTTGAGGTGAGTTTTGAGGTTTATAAAAACTGAATGTCGAGACGAATAAGCCGCTCGCCTGATGGTAAGCGACACGTCTACCCATAAACAATAGCAATACCCTATTTTGCATCACATTGCACTGCGTTCGTCACCGTGAGGCGATACATCACACAATACCCATTAATTACACTATGGTGGCGTGGCATTATCTACAATATGGTGCGAAGTTAGAAAGCTTTAATGTTGTTCTCGCAAGTAAATATAACGCATTGAGTTATAGAAAAAGGGATCGGCAAGTCAGTGATAAAACTCACTTAACTTTATCCAGATGATCAAAACTAATCAATTATCTCTTCCTAAAGCTATTCTATAAATCTTTCATGACCAAATTTTTAATACTACATAATACCTAATATGGATAATAGCAGTAAAATATCCACTGCTATGGACTGTTTCCGTGAATGAATCCAGAAAATTGGATCAAAATGTTATAATTATTCTCTTTTAGGATTTGAAGGGTCTTGGCGACGATTCGTCGGTTGGAAGCGATCTTGCCATCGTAAAGATATCAAACCATCCGATTCGATAACCAGGTAATTACTCATTTCAAACTTAATAACATTATTTGTCTCACGACTTAAATACCGCAAGTATATTGAAATAAGCAAAATTAAATAAAAATTACAAACTTATTTAAAAAAATCATAATAGAAAATTTTGATGAATGATCATTTCATTTTCAAATAGATTATTTATTTATAATTATTAATTTTATTATATTCAGAAAAAATGATGTTACTTTTCACTGTTTATATTTTACGAATTGCAGAATACAAGTGTGTGCGACAATGTGGCACGAGACCAATGAGGAGATGATCGAGTTCTTGAAGTCTATCTTCCGCCTCGACGAGGACCAGAGCGCGCGCCGCGTCGCAGAAGTACCTCGGCATCGTCGACCCCGACTACTACGAACTCGAGTGTAAGCGACACACAACCCTCACGCCTCTCATGCACTCCTTAGTCCTCACCAAGCTTGCGCCAGCATGTCGCGAGGCTTTGGGTTCAGTTCTCAAATTGGGCAATCTGAATCTTAGATACTCAAGTTGCTCGAGATTAGAATTTGTGAGGCCATAAACTTGCACCCTATTGTATCACAAAAAAAAGTTTGGGTGCATTAGTTACGTCACTGTCGTTATCGTTTGCATTTGTAATTCGGAAATCTGATAAAATGTTTATAAAGGATTACTTACATTCATAAAATATCAAGTATTTTTTAGCCTCAATTTTTTTTTTCTTTTCTTAGCTCTACATCGTAAAATATAAATTTAATGATGTGCGCCTGATAATCGAGATGGGCATAGCGATAGTAACTACATATAAATTATTATCGTCTGATTAATTGTGTACAATGCACACTGATTAAAATCAATTTCAATTGATTGTGCACTTTTCTACATTATTGCTGCTCAGTAAGCCACCTTGAAGTTAGTCATGACATCCACCTCCCGTATCAGTTGATATCAGCTAGCCCCGAGAAATATGTAATATATCAATGTCCCCCGCAGAATTCCCCGTTATCCATGCCCAATACTTAAACCATCTGGCTATCGAACTTCGGAAAACATTCGCCACTTGTCCGATTCGTCACAAAATATAATGACATAGCGACTGCTTCGGAATACATAGATAGCCTTAGTCATACCATGTTTATATTCGACAGTCTATTGCTGGGTCATTTTAAAGTAACCATGCAAATTGATATTAACTTAAAAAAAAACAAATATTCAACTTAAAATTTACTAATATTATGATTTTGTATCTCTGACTGTTTGTATATTGAGACACAAATTATTATCATAAATTCAATGTGAAAGATGTACCTTATTGCTAAAAATTCACTTTTCTTATTGTAGTAATTTATAAAAATTACAGTGGCCCCTTTAAAACTTTTTTAATTATATTTCGGGTAACTTGCTGAACATATAAATACTGATTTAAAATGTTTTTACTTCAGGTCATATTTTCATGGATGACGCTTTTGAAATATCCGATCACAGTGCCGAAGACTCGCAGGTGAATCGCTTCGTGAAGTGCCTAGTGGATGCGGTGGACGAAGCGGCTTCCGAAGTGCATCTAACTAACGTGAGGTTAAGGCCCCCCAAGAAATACCCCACCCCGTACGGCGGAAAACTAATTTGGACCATGCCAGGGAAAAATAAGTTGATTTGTCATTTAAAAGATAAATCCAAGATTCGGCACAGAAAGAGATGGTCGCAGGTAAATATTTAATTATGATTTTGATAAATATTCAATTACAATTGATTAGATATAATTCTTGTTGCATCTTGAGGGGTGAGGTTTTAGCTCTTCAGAAACCATAACACGTGATATTCTTTGATACAAACAAAATTACGCGGTCCATAAAACGTCATATGCTCGGCTGTTAGTTTAAGTCACCTGAGGACATAATGAGCTCATAAAAAATGGTAACCATATAAGTTTATTTAATCACTCAATAATTTACAAAAGCTAACATTATTATTTTGTAGTTAATATTATTGATTGAATAATATTGTTATTAAAGGTTATGTACATGTACTATTTCCTGGGGCATCGCTTGATGGATCTGCCAATATCCGTGGATCGTAAGGAAGTGATTGCCGAGAACACGTACCTATTAGCTTTGGATGGAGACATCGACTTCAAGCCGAGCGCTGTCACGTTGCTGGTCGATCTTATGAAGAAGGATAAGAACTTGGGCGCCGCTTGCGGTCGCATTCATCCTGTCGGCTCTGGTAAATAACTTTTCTCTGCCTGCCATAATCCCCGTTCAGTATGAGATTGATGCAACACATTTTTTTATTAACAAATAAATAAGAAAACTTAAAACCTCTTTATACTTCCATACTGTTAATTAATGTATTTGTCATTCTTTATTTATTACAAAAAAAAAATAACCACTTAATTTCGTTTTCGTATCGCAGGTTTCATGGCTTGGTACCAGAAGTTCGAATATGCTATTGGTCATTGGCTGCAAAAGGCGACTGAACACATGATCGGCTGCGTACTCTGTAGTCCGGGATGCTTCTCCCTCTTCAGGGGAAAGGCGCTCATGGACGATAACGTCATGAAGAAATATACACTCACTTCCAATGAGGCTCGACATTACGTGCAATACGATCAAGGTAATTATTTTTTTGTACTAGCTTATGCTCACAACTCAATCCTCGTGAGTGTTTCGTCAGAAAGCGAACCCGACGAAAACAAACAGTAAGAAATTTTAGACTAACGATTTTAACAAATGATCTGACTCATATGTCAATGTGACTCCAGACCCATAAATTATGTTGGATTCTGGAATGATGGCAATAATTATGGAACGATATAGACTTTCGTGTCGTGATTCTGAAGTCATATTATACTGTCGTGTTAAGCGAAAAGCGGTATGTCAGGGGAACCTTATTTTGAGGTAATCGAAGTTTTGTAAATATATATAGTTTTGTATGTAAAACTGAGGTAGAGAAACTCTTTTAAGGTTTTATTAACAAGTTCCAAACAAGATACCGTTATTTAGGTAAGTTCATTGGATGGGTATTTCTTTAAGCTATCTGACGACATAAAAATCAATATTTAGTTTTTTTTTTAAATATCGCTTTTGAGCTTAGCGGCAGTATCGGGGTGGACAGTGACACATGTGTCGTGTGTGCGCAGGCGAGGACCGCTGGCTGTGCACGCTGCTGCTGCAGCGCGGGTACCGCGTGGAGTACTCGGCGGCGTCGGACGCCTACACGCACTGCCCCGAGCGGTTCGACGAGTTCTTCAACCAGCGCCGCCGCTGGGTGCCCTCCACCATGGCCAACATATTCGATCTGCTCGCGGACTCCAAACGCACCGTGCAAGTCAACGACAACATTTCCACATTGTATATCGTCTATCAGGTCAGTCATATATACTGGATAATCTGAATCATATTTGGTTTAAATGTTTAAAAAAAGGTAATATTAAGGCGTCGACATTGATCTGAATCATCGCTTTGTTTCCATTCATATGAATATTATACTTAATCGAATACCGTAAACGCACTCAAACGTTCGATCTTCCTAGGTTAATTCCATAGTTTTAGCTGTCGGTTTTAACTTGCTTATAAATAACGAATAACTGTAGTCACTAAATGATGGATTTCCTCTATCCTAGAAACAGACTGGCTAAGTATATATACCACCTCAGTTTGAAACTAATGTCTATATATTTTTTTAATTTAATTTGAAAAAAGGCTTATTGCCTAATATATCAAATAATATACAATATCAAACTTAACGACTATTGCCAATAACACGCCTCCATGTTTGAATATAAACAGAATGTGCACAAAAATTATTACTTGATGGTTATGTGGCATTCTAATTAGTTATTACGCATTTAGTGTTTAATTTCTCAGTGACGTAGTTTGTAATTAAAATTCTCGATAATTTTATTTGATTATATAAAAAATACTTTTGGGTGAGAGTATATTCCATCACAGCAGTTTTAAATGGATTTCGTTATTTACAGTGCATGCTTATGATGGGTACGATTTTGGGTCCGGGAACAATCTTCCTGATGATGATTGGCGCAATAAACGCTATAACAGGCATGAGCAATATGCACGCACTTCTCTTTAACCTGGTGCCCGTGCTTACGTTTTTGGTTGTCTGTATGACATGCAAGTCCGAGACTCAGGTAACTAAATTATTTTTGTCGATTGTTGGTAGATTGATGTAAAA
>NW_023594299.1:0-14798 GCF_014839805.1 Manduca sexta
GGGAAAATAACACATAAACACATAGTAATTAGTTTAAAAGTCGAACAGAACTATAAAAATCAAAGTACATCAGATATGAAAATTATACACAGATGACGTTTAAATTATTGAATTTTTCCATAAGCGTGCAATGAATCTGTCAGAATGAAACCGCGGAGCATAAAACGTGTACAAGATTGACAAGGCTTGGAGGTATTTCTGTACGTAATGTAAACAGACAGCAATAATTATACCTGCATTTCAAAAGTAATCTACAAATTGTATCAATAAAAATAATGATCTTCGTATTAAATTACTCTAGAAATTGCATGCTTAATTTGTTATAAAACACAATGTATTGTGAATGGTAATGCAATATTTAGTTCTGAGATAAAATTTGTAATTTCCAAACGTCAATCAAATTAAATCTTGATGACTTTTTAAAAGAGTTAATATACGGTTCCCTGCCATATATATATTTTTTTTATTAAATAGTCTTGATGTATTTTACTGGAGGCAATCTAAAGCAAATATAATAACTCAATGTGTTTTCAGATGTATAGCAAGCGTACATTATATTTACATTATTAATAAGCTGTAATTTTATCTAATTGTACGTATATTATCTGTGTACCAGGCTGACATAAATGTTTAATAACCTTTTATTTTTTAATAAAGTTTTATGCAAGTTTTATAGCTCATACATCATATATTTTCATCTGGTGTCGCGTTGTGCGTTGACACTTGTTCAATTTGTGTTAATAGGCCAGAAAACTCCCACGGGGCGCGGCCGCCTCTCACACCGTGTGGTGCTTCCGCGTTTCATAACTTTTATAATGAACTTTTAAAACTTTAGAACGACGTATGTATGATACATTATTTTCAAATTGCTTTAAAACTGCCTTTGTGTCGTAGTTGTATTACGTTACGACTACAGTGGTGTGGTCGCGGGTTCGATCCCAGGGGCGGACAAACTGATATTGAGTTTTTCTACTCAGTATCAGCCCGGAGTCTGGAATTCATGCCCGATATGGTGATAGGCTTGCCCGTATCGCATCATGGGACGGAATACATAAGGCGAAAATTACCAGTTGCGCCTCTACCTACCTACGGGGAGAAAAGTGTGAGTGTGTGTTTAAAGTTTAAAATTAAGTTAATGACGATTGATACCTTTAAGCGTCCTAATTAGGATATTTTAGAGCTATCATCTGTATAATATATAGATATGATTCAATGTAAAGTACAAACATTAACATGGCCATCATTCAATGTCAACAGACTTAAAGCCGATTTCAATAAACGATCCCAATCTTAATCTTAAATCCGATTTCTAAAATGAAACAATCAAAAGAACTCATTTCTAAGCATGTCAAAAAAAACTTTGTTGCTAATTGATCCATTATTAAGATGATCTAAAAAAGCGATTGAAATCCTTTATTTTCATATGATTATGAAAGCAAATTGGACTTATGTTCTGTGTGAGAATTAGCGTAGTATTAGTAAGTAGTAGTAGCTTAGTAAATGTGGGTAGACGGTTAACGTGTTTCGGACGCGAAAGTTCATAAATCACGAATATTATGGAGAAGTTCGAAATAACATTTAAATACCATTGTATCCATTTGCAAGCGATACCCACGCGCTGCTGTATTGGATAATTATTAGCTATATGTTTATTACTTTCTTCGTTTTCGTGACATTGGTGACATGTCTACTGTGTTATTGGTAAGTAGTATTACGTAAAAGTGTTGCTGTCTTTTTAACCGACTACGGCGAAGTCAGGAAAGGTAATGACTTCCATCCATATAAACGTTCCATATATGGAAAAAGAAATCGTTTCATAACGTAAACGAATGCGTTTAAGTTTGAATGTAATAAAAAAATATATAGCGAAGTTATTTAGAAAACCAATCACGAAATAATATTTATAAGTACTAACCTTTAATACAGAAGTCGTCAATCGTTTATATACATGTTGTAGACATCTTTACTTCCGGTGAATGCTAACCAATTTAATTTATTTACCGTAATTGGTATTCAGAATTACCGTATATGTCAACGTAGTTCCTAAAATTGCGATGAACTATACAAAGTGAAATATAGAAAGCGTGTCTCAAACATTACTGTTTTTTTTACATTGCGTATAGTTTACAAAGACAATCTTTCCGCAATCATCAACGGAAAATTGTCACCGCGCTTCGAAGGTATAAAACTAATCATCAAAACGTAATTATGTTGGACTCCCTACGGCAGATGTTGGCAACCTTTTACTTTTAGCATTTCATATTTTATTGAAGTAGCTTTTAAGTTAAAAATCATGCTCCGGTCTGCTGTTTCTTATTTAAATTTATAATAAAGCTGTATTTTTGCAAAAGTTAATTAAAAATCACCGTATAAGGATAGTAATGATGCAACGTTTCTTTAATTATCATTATAAACGAATATGTGCCACGATGCAGCGTCACTTAGCCGTGAAATTAAAACTGTTGCCAAATGTTGCCAACCTCTGCCCAATAGTAATCACACGTGGAATGAAGCGTTCAGTAAAAGTGTGCACTGTTCGCACCATTACGCGGTGGACTCCCGACTACAGGTCATTATGTTCTGTTACCCCTGCCTGGCGATCGCATCGATTATGAGAATAGGTTCGTGTGCTTGAGACGAGGATCCCAGTTTCCATGGAAACACGTATACAATGGGATGTCTGATTAGTATTTATTGCGGATTTAATTACTTTTGTAGATAGCGGTCTCTTTGGTGCATCTGTGTTCGTAGCTCGGTATGGTTCAATGTATAACATAGTACATGTACAGGATTGAAACCACATACTTATTATCTTGAAAATAACACTTTATAATTAGTTACATGAATCGCAAATGAGAAATAAAAAGTTTAAGATTCGAACAAAATAAATAAAAAAAAGTTTTATTTAATTTTACACGCCCTAATGCCACTATTACTACTCTAAGAGAATTCGTTGCAGCGGCAACATCACACTTTAGGCTGAATCATACACGTGACATATTCGCACTAAACTCCAAATAAAAAAAAAAAAAACAGAAAAATGAAACTGAAAAAATCGATGATTTTTGGCACAATGTTAGCGGAGGTAAAGAACAGTATGTGTTTGCATTTATTAACGCAACGTCAATATGATCCTGTATATTGTAGAAAATCAACGATAGGAGACAATTCCTAAGACACCACATTAGTACGGTTATCCTTTTAGCGAACGATTAAGGAAAAGTTAAGGACTTTCTTTGTCAACAAATAGTTAAACGGTTTCTCATTGCAATATCGAAACATATAATTAAATAAAACTACTTTTACTTGTCTAGATTTAATATAAAAATAAAAATATTTTTTGATGTTATCGCGGTTTCTTTATAATATTATTAGTACTGTCGTTTCCGAAGATTGCTTTTTTCATTTTTTATATTTTTAATTGTTTACGGAAGGATTTCGAATAAATACTGCATCCGGTTGGTTGCAGAAGATTCTAAAGCTGTCAGTTATATCTATTTGCACACTACTAAACACTTTTTCCTACTGTTAACCTACTAAGCCAGTCTTAATAGAAAATTCTGTATCCATTGAATTGTTTGACAATGAAAATGCGAACAACGATGAGTTCAGAATAAATTATGCAAACTTATGGAGATCGCCAAATCTAGGGCTTATAGCTATCAAAACCTATCCGGTTAGTATTATATTCTGGTGACGCACATCATTTCATTTAAGTAGGCAAATATATATTTATATTGTAATTTTGAGAGCAATACTTATAGCATTGTCTCAGTACTATCAGAAAAACGTATGGAAGTCGTTTCGGGAAATTGTTTCAAAATAACAGGTATGACCCAGACAACAGCTCATTTAAAGCACATACAAACTTATTTCTTCCTCATAACAAGAGTACTACATAAACTAATATCCAAAGAAAAAAATCTATATGATTCAAATTTCCGGCGTCTTTTTAGTTTTCTTAAATTTTGTGACAGAAGCTCCGTGATTCATAGATTTTTAAGGCGCCGTAGAATCTAAATACCCGATTTTTAGTATTTATAATACATAGAAACTTTTAGGTTAATATTTATATATGAAATACATAATATATTAGACAGGCCTTTTTGTGACACGATAAATAAATATTTTGATCGCTTCGTTGGCTGCGAAATGATTAAAATTGCAAACGCATGCTTAGAACTTAACACCACCCTTCGGACCTTAGCAGCAGGGCTCACAAGAATGACAATTTTATACGTGTATGAATGACGAATTTATACGTGAGGCCAAACAGGCCTAGTATATAGCTTATAGAGACCTAAATCCTAGTTTTTAACACGTTCCTACTTTGATAACGGCTTAGAAATTCCTCCAACAGTGTTGAGACATTGTAGATGCTGCAATGTGCTGCTGTCAGTGATAAGTTACCATAGGATCATCACCGGCTCAGTTCATTATTATTTTTATGAATAATACAAACGTACAGTATAATAGGGGTTATATCAGACTAAGAATTTTATTGTCAATTGCCTTTTGTCCGTGGCTCCGTGTGACAACTTTTTCCGGTATAAAAGTCCCGTTTTTATATTTCCCCTCCAGATATAATTTAGCTTCCTATTAATGAAAGTATTATCAAAATCGGTTCAGTGGTTTCAGAGATTTGTCCCTACAAACAAACAAAGTTACAAACTTTTCCTTTCTATAATATTAGTAGAGACAAATTTTGCATCACAGTAAAACTATTACAATAATTTGCTAAATATCAAAGGGAATAAATATATCTTCCTTTATTCAGGAGTCGTAAACCGCTACACTTGTACACCACGTTGCAAACTACAAAGCACAACAATTAATATTCCCGCGATCCGGCCAAGACGTGGCGTTATTAATTTTAATGTCCCAGTGTCGAACGCGCCGGCGTTTTGTTCCGCATTGCATTGTAGATGGTGATTTAATCCTCCGCGGGGCCACAATTTATTGACATAAGTATCCATAGCTTAGAGATGACCCGCGCTATCGCCGGACGATGTTTCCGAGTCGTGCACGGTTTATGCAACAATAAACAACTAAACTCGTGAACCATAGATCGCATGCGTGTGATGTACATCTGATATTGTGGCTCTGAATATCTGTAATTGAATTCCTTGGCACAGGAAAGTTATAATATGTATTGTTTACGTAATTTCACATTCTTTTTTTTATCTGCATTCCGTTGATTTTGTTAGCGCGACCTACGCCAGGTTTAATCTATTTATTTTCTAAGATTGCATTTTACTCACAACTATATTTAATAGATTTTTAGGTTAGCTTAGTTTCCTAATTGCTGAACTTGAACAGTTAAAGTTAATGGATCAATTAGGTCTTATCCTATTGGATAACAGATATATAGATGATGGTCGTAGTCGAGTTTTGCGTACCTACAATTGCTTATGAACCATTTAAATTCAATAGATCAATATAAAACGCTGCGTCACTCTAGACTTATCGCACTTAAAATGTTAATGTACATTAAAATGCTATCTGCAGAAGCAAAATTGCATATAAGTCACGACAGTACACTTAAGTCGTCTAAACAATTACAGTTTTACCTACTGACACAAAAATGCGTTTTAGAACTGCGATAATTGATTGAGTCAGCGCAAATCATGCCTAATGGCGGCTGTCGTCGACCCAGCTTTCAATTCGATTGTTCACGAAATCACTTCCTCATTTTCCACTTTGTGCGTTTACTATGAAAATACAAAACACGCTGATGGTCAATTTTTTTTTTGATTGTCACAACTTTTTACCGTTGTTGTTATATAGACTTTCACTCTTAATTAATAAACCCTTAAATGTAGTGTTTGTTTTATTCGAGAAAAACGTGAATTTCGTTTTGTTCGAGGACAGTTATCGGTGGTGTAGCGTTAAAAATTGTTCACATACCGTTTTGTTTTAACATAATTATTGGAAATAAGATCGTGAGAAATGTAATGCAAATAAAAATAAAATTTTTTTGTAGGCAGATATAGCGATTTTTATTCGTCCAAAATGCACGATGACATAATTAACAATATCTTTCTCCTAAATGATTACTGCAATAAATGTCAAACTTGCAATACGTAAACATACTTTGATATAAAATGCAATGTTTCAAGGAAAAGATTTAAACGACTCTCATGTTCTGATTTTTCCATATACTACAACTAAATGTATGTGGTTTTAAAATTTCGTCGAAATTATTGCACTGATCTATAATTACACTTGACATACCTATATCTCTAATAGATCGAAAATCACATTATTGGGAACAATAAAGGCTGATATTTCGAATTCTTGTCACTCTATGGTTCATAAGACTGTTGTCCCAACAACCAGTTTTCACGCAGATTTCTGTTTAAATGCGCGGGCGCAAGCGCGATCTTTACCACATGTCACGTTGGGACCGCCCAGCTCACAGCGTTATTATCTATAACCTTACTTCATATAAAGCTTTGTTTTGACACTAACTGAATTTGCGTCGTGGATTTTCTTTTTAATAAAATATCTTGGTAGATTATGGCATAAACAAAACATATTGGTAGGTATGTATACAAGAGTTCGTATAGATAGCATGAAAACTTGTGTCTATTTCTGCTCCAACCATAAGAGCGGTGAAAATATTATTAACTTGAGTTAAAACTTTATAGCGTTCCGTAACCTAAAAGAAATCCTTATAGGGTCACTTTTTGTCCGTCCATCAATCCATCTGTCTGGCTGTTTGACTGTCAAGATCTTTTTTCTCAGATACGCGTAAAAAGTTGAATTTTTATATCAAATATTTGGGACTACGGTATCTTTAAGCTGTGAATTAATCAAACTTGTAAGTCGACACGATCAAAAGATATAGCCGTTTATGTCGTATATTATTGGATTTCCCAAGACAATTAAAACCTGTATGTAAGGTACTTCTCGTTGACCTAGAATCATAAAATTTGGTAAAAAGCAATGTATTATAGCTTTGTAAAGGAAAAAACTAAGCCGTAAAATTGCGTTTTAACAAACAACAAAAAAAGCGAATTTACTATAACAAACTTATTAAATTTAGTTGGTGAAATAACCGGGTCGAGGGATCGAACGGCAAAGTTAAGTTTGGCAAGTTTGAAGTAACATATACATTTAATACTTAACTTACAAGTTTTAGGGAACTCTCGGTGCGCGAGACTAACTCGCTCTTGTCCGGTTTTACATTTCATTCACGTTTTAATACTAGTATGATAAAGCCAGTTACTGTAGCTGATCTAATGAATAATAAACACAAACAAGACTAATTCATATTATATTTAATGTCCTTTGTCCAGTAGCTATGCCCAATGCCCCCGGGTTGTGTGTTTTTTTTAACACGATTTGGCCAGGAATACATGTTAATGTCGCCGTCTTATCGATATTAAAGAATAAGCCAAATCTTTTATGACAGCCGTGGAGACGTATGTGAACAGATATTTTTTGATCTTCACCTGATGGTAAGAGTCCAGCAAACCTAAACAACCGCCATGATAACGAAGGATCTGTAGGTGCATTACTGAGCTATGAAATAAAAATAAAAGCCGTAACACGTATGTTTTACAGTTATATAACCGCATAATGATTACTGAATGTTTTTGACCCCTAAACCAGGTTATGTAGGGCAGATACAAACATCAAGGAAGTAAGAGCAATTATCTGATTCATCTCCATGCGAATTGTAGGAAGCCCACGTTAAGGCATCCATACAAATGTCACGTGGACTTGCATAGAATTTTTAACAGCCTGTTATTTCCTACGCACGTTTTTACATCACACGATTATCCACTGTAAATTCAAGAATTAAAGTGCATTATCGTGCGTCGATATGCACGGACCCGTTGTCACTTACAAGCACACGAAACAGCAACTGTTTATACAGCGTTTTCACGCAAATTTAGATTCGGTATCGTCGATCTTGTTCCGGATTCGGCCGGGTATGGCGGCGCGGTGAAAACTTCGGATTCCGTTAAATGGCGCCAAGTGGAGCGACTACAACCTCTATGGCAGATGCAAATAATTGTGTAACCACGCTGTTTACGTAATTGTTTAATGCTTTGAGATCTGAGTTGATTGAACGCGTTTCACAGTTCGCGTTTTCTGGTACTGTTAGTTGTAATAAACTGGTTCGATATCAGTTTAAGTTATTAATATAATTGTGTTTGTATTTTCCTTATACGGCTTGCAGGGCCTTTGAAATTAAAAATAGAGGTTTCCTAGAACGATTTAATTCAACATTTTATAAACGGCTTTGGTTATTTTTCTGTTAAACATTTAATTGAATTATTAAAATGTGAGTTTTTTGGTAATAGTAGTATGAGATTTTAGATTTAATGTTTGATATTATCAATTAGGTGATACGTTCTGGGTGGAAGTGTGATTAGACTTAATCACAATAAATAATACGCTATTGTAATCGATAATTATTTTTAATATTTAACACCTACTAAAAGTGGCGATAGCCTGGTTAGGTGTGGAACGGACTGCCGAGACGAATGTCTGCAGGTTCAAATCACAAGGACATACATCTCTGATTTTTCTAATTATATTTGTATTCTTTGTGAATTATCGCTTATTTTAAAGGTGACGAAAAACATCGTGAGGTAACTTACATACATGCGAAGTTCTCTATAAGAATTTTGAGAGTGTGTGAAGTCTACCAATTCGCGCTAGGCTAGCGTGGTAGACTAAGATCTAATTCCTCTTAGTAAAATAAAATAAAATAAAATGCTTTATTCATCACGAAGGCGAACATAGTGGCACTTATGATAAGTCAAGGTACATGAGAATATTTATTTCTTAAACAAAGTCGCTTATACAACTAGTGACATTTTATATTGGATATAAAATAAATGAAAATCTATAAAGTTAACAAAGAAACCAGCTCGGGCTGGCAGGAAAGAAGAAATAAAAATGGTATACATCATGTTAATAAAGATGAAGGGAGGAACACGTCGCCGGTGAGGACGTTAAAGGCCCTAGCCAAGCTAGCTTACCAGCCTTTCACTAGCAACCTAAGCGATGGTTACCCGAAGAAGAAAGGCAGAAAGAACGTCCGGGCTTTTTTTGTCATCAATTATCCATTGTATCTTTTGTACTTTTTTCCAAGTCTTTTCTATACAAAATCTGTTTAGTTATATAAGCTAATGCACGCACATCATAGTTAAAGTGGGGAGAAAATACAATTAAATGGATTAAAAAAATACTAAACAATTAAAAGAGAATAACAAAACTGTAATAGTAGAACACCAATACATTTATAAACATAATTTTGTTGTTTTATTTTTAAAATTTTTGTGACAGTAGTAAAAGAGGCCCAACAGTGAGACACTATATAATGATCTGCCCTGCCAACTATAACACCTACTGTATAGTATAATTTGTTGTCTAGATACAAACAAAGTATTTTTTCATATTGTTTTCACACAATTTGGTGCTTATTATGTACAAAGAGAGAGTTGTATAACGAGACATGAAGCGAGAGTTATATGAAGATGAGAACATTTTATTTTCGCTAAACATGTTAACATTATAAATGATATTCATACTAAAAACAAATATATAATAAACTTAAAATTTTATGTAAAATTGATTGAGTGTAATAAATATTATCGTCATAGTATTTTATGTTAAATGTTATATTAAAGAGATGTGAAATCTCGTAAGAATAAACTTTATTATCATTTACAAATTAATTAATTTTAATCGTTAGCAATGCTGCTTTCTACTTTTCATATCCTCTTAAGGTGGTATATTGTAAATTATTATGACACACAGAAGATTCAGTGCTACTTAACAATTTATACTGCTAGATAATTTAATAGTAAGAATACATTAATGTGTTTCAAACTAATGCTGGGTAGTACAACGACTGTAAGAGCTACATTGCGCGTGAGCAAGTTAAGCTTGTTTGTTAAAGTTAGAGTGATCGTTGAAAAACAACTCTGGCCAACTCCAACAGGCAGATTTCACAATGGTATAGGAAATTGATATGACGCGAATAAACATTTATGATGTCAACTTTTATACGATCACTAGCTTTTGTTTGCGGCTTTGTCCACGAGAAAGTTTTCCGGGATAAAATTCCCGCTATATATTTATATGGGATAGAAAGTAGCTTGTGTCCTTCTCGGGGTCTTAAACTGTCTTCACATCAAATTTCATCGAAACCCGTTGACTAGTTTTTGAGTTTACCGCCTTTAGATAAACAGACAGATTCGGTGGGGGACTGTTTTTAATTATATTTTTTAAAACTTTTTAAGAGGAACAATTCTTTCATACATGCTTGTTGCGTAACTTTCACCGTTAACGTAGTGCACGCAACAGGAGCTCTCAAAAGAAATATATATTTTTTTCATTTTTATGCAACATTTTTCGTTATGATCCGTCATAGCGTGACGTTATATAGACGATAATATTCCTCGATAAATGGGGATGCAACAATGAAAGAATTTTTTAATTAGAAGCAGTAGTAATCCTGAGATTAGCGCGTTCAAACTCTTCAGTTTTATATATTAGTACAGTTTTTTTTTGTCAGAGGCAGAAAACATTTGATCCGTTCCAAATCCCTTTTAAACTTGTCAATGGGCTCACCATTCATCGTTGATGATCACTTACCACCAGAATGACCAATTTCTTCGTTTGTCCGATTGGTGACAAAATTTTAACCAATCACCTGTGTCGCGATTGTCATACAGCTTGCAAAAGCCGCTCCTTCTTTATTAATGTCGAAGATTGACATTCGATTATAGCCAAGACAATGGATATTGAATGCATTACGCAACATTTTCGTATCAAATTATATTTTCTATAAAGCGATAAATATCAAGATTAAAGCGACATTAATAATCTTTAACAGACATTATCTTGTGATCGATTCATTTGCGTCAACTTACGTCACGAATTACATTAGACCGCGTAACTGTCACCGCGTAATTAGCGCACGTTTAACACGATAAATCTTTGAAACGACGTTCGTAATGATGTTTTGCCGAAGTCATTAGCGCATTCAGCCAATGAAATGTACGTACGCGGTAAAAACAAGTTCCCACGAGGTTAATTCACAAATAAACAATGAACTAAATCTGCTTTTGTCTCGTTACTAGCGCTCAGTTTAAATAACTTATTCAAGTTATTACCGGTGTGCATTTCAGTTTATTTGTATGAAGTTAAATACATTTCTCTTACGTAACACGTGAAAGCTGTTTAAATGTTTTTTTTAATAAAAAAGTTAATTTGTAGCGCATCTGCTTTGGTTTTGACATTAGGGATTTTTATGTTTGCGGTTATAAGCGTGAGGTTGATGTATTATTTTATGGTGTAAAAGGTTAATTTTCCTGCGTATTCCTTTATGTGTCTCATTTGGGATTTTTTATTAACTAGCTTTGGCCAGCGGCTCCGCTCGCGTAGAAAAAGCTTTTTCCAGGATAAAACGTAGTTTATAGCATTTAAGAGCAATGTAGCTACCTAATAGTATAAAAAAAACAGAATGTGTTTAATAGCTTGAGATTAGGGCGAAGCATTCACAACTCTCAACCTCGAATCCCGCAAACATCGGTCACAAATATGTGCCATTACGTACTTATATATAAAGGTTTCTGCTGAAATAATGACTTCAATTATTCTACTATGATGCAGCAATGGCTGTTGTATTCACGTTTGAACAACATTGTAGCCAATGTAATTACTGAGTATTAGGTCTTTGTATGACGAACGCAGGTTATTGCCCATACAGGGCTTCATAATTTGATGTACTAGGCTAATGTAATAGCAGGCGTCGTAGTCGAGTAACTCATTTATTTTGTCATAAAATTAAATAATAAAAACAAACTTAATTTGGCTTTAGAATACTTAAGGTCCAAAAGGGCCATTTTATTTATTGACATTTTGGTCATATTTACAGCCAAGAAGAAGGTTACCAGGCCATGTATTTAGCAACCAGTTACGGCCTTGTTTGCGAATTCTAATTAATTTAATGATACGGACAAAAGCGCAACTAATTTCATCGTGATTGATGTAACTAATCAATAACTCTTTGGAAGATTTAACAGCTGCCTAGATTATAATGACCTATAACATAATCTAGTTTTTATTACAAACGAAAATTAGAGTAAATATTTGCAACAAAGGAAATCCACGTATTACTAAATACATTTGGATAAAATTTGACACACAGATACTCGAAATTCATCACTAATATACAGGCTTCTTTATACGGGATACACATGGATAGTGGGATTTTTTGAAAAGAATTTACACAAGGAGCCGCGAGCAGAACTTAGTATTGCATATAACCCATACGACCAAGCTTCCGCATAGGTATCACCGGAATGTTCATAGAAAATACGTGCGGCAGATCAACTAAGGCTGAACAGTTTGTAGTTGTGGGGCTAGCGTCTGTTTTGCAACAGTAGTTTAATATTAATTTATGTGTATATTGTTTTTTGGGCCCTTTTGCTCCGTTGGTATAGCGGGATCTGATACTATCATATAACAAGTGTAAGATGTTACTCTTTCGAAATAATAAAAAGAAAGAAAAACATTTATTGTCCGGTTTGTTGGCGAACAAAATAATTTAAAATAAATTTTGATAAGTACTTATGAGTCAGGGGATTTTTTTTTACACTAAGGTGGGTATCCAGAAACGTAGGTACTCAGACTCACCAAGTTTGGACGATAGATGTTCCACCACAACAGTTTTACGCACGCCTTAATATTTACTGGAGAAGGTATACCTATATAAAAATCTTTTTACTCTCAAAATAAACCGTCTTAAAAATGTGATTACAATTGCCTACTAACAGCAAAAAATAACAATAGTTGCGCTGCTCGGCGTCTGCGGAAGAACCGCCATTATTTGGATCGTTTACAGGGTCTAAACTAGAATGTAGTGAGTTCGACTCCCAGCCTGTATTAGATAAAGGCGTAATGTTTGTGATATTTGAACAAAAAATGTCTTATTTCCACCTTCATTTTTATTATATTCAACATGTACTTATAATTATAACAGAATTAACAAGTAACAGGACATAATTATGAACTTTAGAACACGTCTAATGCAACCATCAATAGCAATGACTGGTCACTTTGTTTATGAATGCAGTTGCAACCAATGCTATCTCTACCCACCCTTTATAAATCCTACGTTAATATACATAATTATACCAAAGAAACCATCGAATAACGGCATACAAGATTATTCCGCTAATAAACATTGAAGTGGAGCGTCGTATAAAAGTGTCCCCTAGATTTGAATCTGCGACTACGCGCGGCAATTGCTTATATATTACGGTACACTAGATTGATTTAGTGCACATTTCTTGTGCATCATAATTATCATAATTTTACTTTAATCATGTAACGAGCTGTTTATTGAAATTATATAATCCATTAAACATGTTTAAATGTAGGCAAAGATTTTTTATTGCTAATATCATTAGGTAAATAACGACACGAATAATTCCTTATTTAAATTCTTATTGCTCTAAAAATCATTATTAATGATTTGATTGTAATCAATTCGGCAACGCGAAATGTTATTTTTATGCGTAAACGCAGCGAATAATTTAAAGATTTATTGCGGGGAAAAAGCTATTATAACATAGACCGTCCGCGGCGTGTCATCTTCGCCGCCTAAGCAAGATATCAGGTCGTTGACAAATGGAGCGTGCAAAGCGACCGAACTTGTACGTTACGCGGTTTGAGACACCGCATCTCATTTTCAATAATGCAACAATTTTAGGCGAACGACGTGCATTTGTGTAAACACGAGGCGATCTTAAACGATTTTGATCGAATAGCGGTACACGGCTTCCGTGGAAACCGCAGGGCTTGTGTTACAGATAATAAATATTTAAATTGTAACATAATTACCTCATGTAGGCGCGAGTTAACGGGAACAAAATTTTCTTGCTATAAGAGCGTTAACTATAAATATCAATATAGCTTTTAGTATCGTAATTAGAACATTGAGAGTACAGATTGCATTAAGTAAATTTAAATGTTTGTGTAGCATGAGGACATGGTAACGTCTAAAAAAGAAAATAACTGTGGCTGCGTCAGTTGCATCTGCGTGGTTGTACGTAGGGCGGAATGAACTGGGTGAGCGTCGGGCTCTGTTCGGCGGTGGCGCGCGCGCAGTTCCGTTTGCATCGTCGCCGCGGCAACACGCACCCGCCGCCCGCCGCGCCATGAACCGACCGTTGATCGCACTCTTTGCGCTTGTCGCTCTGACGGCTGTCTCCACAGCCGATGAACCGCGAAGCCGTCGATTTCAATCCTTGGTCATGGCTGTCTAGCGCCAACAGGAATAGGTCCCCGTCGATCATGGATTATTTCTTCCCGCCTTCCAGAACCCTAAACAGTCTCACTTAGACCCGCCGGCCGACCGCCGACCACCTCCAGCACAAACCGAGAGCACCCCGCGCCCACTACCCTCGAAGAACGTTCAACTACTTACGGGAAAAAATATCCACGAAAACCAAATCCACCGCTCCTACCATAAATCCTACCGCTACATCGCCGCCTAAAACGAAAAATCCACCCGAAAGCCTGCTACGACTGTTGAAACAAAACCACTGCGGTCAAAACCGATCGACCCGCCGGCTACGAAAGATGCGACCGCGACTACGTACAAACCGACGAAACATTATACTATCCGACCGGTCGTGCGTACGACTGAAACGCCTACGGTTCAAGAAACGGACACAACGCTTAATAGCGATAGCACAGAAACTGTTTCGGTGATCGACACCCCAGGGACTACCATCGAAGGGCCTAAAGAAACCGCATCAACG